>NC_086044.1:6709891-7014432 GCF_947568885.1 Cydia strobilella | reverse complement strand
ATAATAAAAACTTAAGTGTAAAAATATTTTGGCGATAGGTACTGTTTTCTGTAGGAACAGCTTTAGAAGCGTCAAGGCATGGTGGCTACCCATGCTCTGTCTAGTGGCCATGCGATCTGCCGTAAGTCCACATTGGCCAAACCGGTTCCGATTACAGGTTATGGCTGCCTACTTATCCGTTTGGCGGAAACGAACCTCTCACGTACCTTGTTGTGCATATTCGTATTACAATATTACATACCATTTTTCTAAATTTGTATGCTTTTGGATGACTTAATATTTTGATTTAAAATTTTGAAGAGAATCTCTAAGTCTTGTTGGATACAAAATTAAACTAAGTATGTATACTTGTATATTTATCAGTTTGTTCTGGACCACTTTGTATTGTATTTAATCATTGCAATTCACATGTACTATCACAGGATTCACACTCAAGAAATGTACACAAATGACACATGAAACCCTATTTTTCAAACAGCATGGGTACGGTGACAGATACCATCTCAATACACTTTTGCAAGATTTTGCGTTTAAAGGTTATACATTGTATGGAGATGACATCTGTGACCGTACTCAATTACCCATGCTGTTTGAAAAATACTATAATGGGCGCAACAATGAACACGAGTTTATTAGATACATTTTAATAAAACAATCGTGATTAGGTACTTGTAATGAAACACTTTCTACACATATTTACAGAGCGATTACAGAGTTACTCTTCGGAGAAGCAATTGAACTCATACAAAAATAAACAGTCACCAGCCGTTTATTTGTATTGTTGGATGGTTCCTGTTTACAGAAACTAATGAGTCTTTAAGAATTTTGGGGGCATCCGAACGGAATTGTGTCAACATTTATTTAAACTTCGGTAATGGTTGACAGGAAGCAGCAAAAATTGGAATCGGCTCCAACTTAATGGCCCTAGAGCTAATCGCGTTTGCGTGTTTCGATAATAGGATTAACTTCAGGTACCTATACATAGTTTATAATTAAGAAAGTTATAAGCAAGTTAATTTAAACTATGGTGATTCATATGTTCACATTCACACACATTGCTGTAGACGAGTCGATATTTTACACGTCTGGAGTTCTCGCTTGAAGTTAAAAAAAACGGCTTCATAACCTAAACATAATATTAGTATCTTTTAACTACCTAGTTAAATAGTACATAAAAAAAGTTTTGATATTTGTACTCAATACTTATAATTATTTGCTTTAAAAAAATACGTCTTATATTTATTTTAAGCAAGTACCTTACTAGCCAACTAGGGAACAAATCAAATGATTTTATGAAATCTATTTCAGTTATGTTTGTTTTATGTGTGTATGTTATCTATTTCAGTTTACAAGATTACCTTCTCATAAAAGTAAAGGCTGTATTTTATCCCGAGTTAAATTGAAATTACCGAGGGGAACACCACAAACCGCGGACAAACCAACCATCTCACAAAATATTTTGTCTCGAGTATGTGGCCCCAGTATAACTTGAGCCCCGGGTCTTAACAACTTATCCCAATCGGTTGTCAGCCTTATACTGGTCGTTATGAATAACAGTCCAGACGGCCAGTCTGTCGAAACAATCGTCGGAGGGAACAGGATAGATGTATCTTCATCTCTGTTCAGAAAGAGTCAGAGGATTTCCTTAATTTCTCTCTGCGTGCGGCCACTCGAGTATTGCCAGTCATCCTATTTGATTTGTAAGGGGAATTTTGTGTTGTAATTGGTACTAATTATTGTTTTGAAAGTTATCTCTCATAATGGGATATAAAAGCTATCTAACGCGATACCTTAATTGTCTTGGATGATGTTATAGTTTTTTTGTCTCTATAAAAGTTTGTTTAGTGAGTCACCAAAGAGTGTATCATAAATCATGTCATCACAAGTTTTGCGTCTTTTTATGACAATAAATTCTACAAAATTAAAAACTAAGGCTCGTAACAATGGGTACATTTATAAAAATAACGTGTCTCTGTCTGTATGCCACAAGTTGACGTTTTATTAAAATTTTGCAATAAATATGAAGTTAACCCAATAAGTACAGAAGAGCTACATATCAGAGGGGCCGACTTCAACCGTTGCAGTGCCATGCAGGTACAATTTGCGAGGTGAGATCCTTTCAAATATTAATATATCGGCAAAAAAATCGTCAATTCGACAATGGCGGCGGCAGATCCCTATATACCGGTGTAGGAGTTCAGGTAACTCCTTATTGAGAATTGTTATTATATACGCTTGTTAGTCGGACTGGATATCATCTTTCAATGCCCTGCAATCCGAACAATACCTGAACAATGATATTATACATATGATATTATCTCCTCCAGTCTCCAGATAGGTGATAGGCCTTCAAAAATTGAAGCGCTTAAATTGTACAAATTGTACAGTTGTAGCTCCCGCAGTGTAACAAAGATGAATGTTATGCTAAAAATAATCAACAAAAACAGATTTCTTCGTACCTGTATGAAATAAATATTGGAAGTATTTTCTGGACTCCTATATGTATGTATGAGTATAACCGGCTCGTATCTATAGATATATAATATAATTCTGCCTAAATACATGCTCAATCCTACCATCGTTCAAGAAACTTATCGACAAGAAACCCTAGATTTCTAAAGTGAGATAAAACAATACAATTGCATACAAAATGGCCGATAGCTAGGTACTTGTATCGTCTAAATGAATAGCTATCCTTAGCTAATAACAGCAATAAGCGATGTAAATACGGGCCTATATTTCACTCGTCAACGTCGCCGAGGCAACGGGCGCGCCAAACAAGACCGGCCGGGCTATTCCCAGTAGATAGTGGATTTTTTCTAACAATTTGGAATAAATATAAAATAACTAAGAAATTGAGCAACCGAAACGAAAAAAAGTGACCGGTGGGTCACTTTTTTTTTAGTTTCGGTTGCTCAATTTCGTCTGAGCTCACACGGCGACGCAAAATTTCGGGGGCGAGTTTTCTGCTGACATACGTTAGAATTTTTGCAGCTGAAATTACGCAGCTCACAACTCACAAAATTACGCTCAGCTGGCTTTACCCTAAAAGGAAAGGGTATCGGGATAATAGATGCTACGAAAGTCATCTCGGCTTGGCTGTACTGTACTTTAGTTTGAACTTGAACTGAACGATTATTCCTACCAATTTACACAAAACCTTAACAAATTACACACCTAAACCTTTCTCAAGAATCACTCTATTGATAGCTGAAAGCCGCATGAAAATCCGTTTAATAGTTTTTGAGTTTATCGAGAACATACAGACAAACAGACAGATGCGGCGCCGGCGGGGGACTTTGTTTTATAAGGTGTATATAGTGAAGAGTTTTTATCTATGTATGGAGTGAGCACTTTAAGCTTATTTCTGTATAGTAAAGGTAAGTTTGGGAAAAGCCCTCCAAACCTGTTTATAGAGCTATCCTGATCAACGTGAAAGTGGAAACAAATTTCATCGTAAATGTATGAGCTGTTGGCTGTTTTGTGATACGATCTACGAAGGCACTGAGCATGTTATAAAGTACGAAGAATACGAGTATGTGGTCGACGGCCCCCATGTCACCAACATTACAATTGTTATCTGATAATGACAGTTTTTTGTGAGGATCAAATATCTACTCTATGCATTAAAGTAATTCAAACATTCAAGCCTACCAGCCAATTTAAGTCAGATTTAAACCTTCATACGAGTATTGTTATAGGAAAATCGAAGCTTATTTTTAAAAATTTAGTTCTTTGATTTTACGAGCAAAAACGCATTAAATTCGACTCTATTACACAAAGTCATAAATCTCAGAATTGATGACAAATGGCATTCTAACGATCTCGTATTTAGATATAAACTACCTACATTTTTAAAATGCTGATGTGACAAGAGATATATTAAGCACTTAAAAGGTGCTAAAATCAATTAGCCAGGTTTGAGATCATCATTGTCATAATAAAATTGCAATTTGGCTCGGGAATATGTAATGCCACATTATCGGTTATTTTAATCGCTCACAGAGCGCGCGAGTCTAACTTAGTCGAACCAGTATATGTGCGCTCTACGATTCCTCAGTTTTCACGGATCAAATATCCATTGGTTTTCTGGAAACTTCGGCGCTGCAAGCACTACGAATACACAGGACGGGGCGTCCGCCCGCTAACAGCAACTAAGTAGATAACAATCAGCTAGGACGGCTTGTGCGAGACACGAAATTAATTAAAACAAGTTTGTTCGCGGATCCTATGCAGGTCTAACAAAGCCGCTGAGTCACTGGGTAATTACACGGCAGACGCGACGCCTAGGCGCCTTACGTCTAATATTCGGCTCGTTATTGTGAGGGGTGCGAACAATATCGGGTGATGACATGATTATGATCTGGATTGTTCAAATTGCACCCTTCAGAGGTAGATACTCCTGGCTAATCTTCATCCTTATTTCTTCGGAACTTGAGATTCTGACAAAACTCTACTATGTATCAAAGCGCTTTGGAGCTGTAGATTCCTCGAACGCGTCGCTTTTCTAGAGAAGCTGCCAGTAGTAGGAGTGGGAAAAGTGGATGGCAAGTGGTCACGTGGCAGGCCACAGGTGGCAAGGTCTCCTAGCCGATGGTAGGACTAGACCAGAGACCAGACCTGGTTAGCCTGAGTTGCGTTCTCGCGCGCGACTTCCATATATCTAGCGCGATTTCAAGTATGGATTCGCGCGCGAGAACGCAACTCATGCTAGCCGGTCAGGTTTTATGTTTTCATAGGCACCTCTAGAAGGAAAGCCGACTATCATTGCTATTAGAATGGGATGGAAACGTGGAAAAGTGGAAGTACGAGAAGTCAGACACAAACTTCAGCAACCAAGACAAGAACAGGTGATTAAGCTAACTAATATGTTGAGTACGTATACTACGTACTACAAGTACGTATATACGTATAGGTCAATATTGAGAATGCGGAAGATGTGTAACTTTTCTTACATTCCTCTATAGACAGGTAACATCTGTAATTCTAGATGATATATTCCCTAATACCTTTTTCTCCTTTTTAAATTGACCATTTCAAGTTACCTTAAAAGGTATACAATATGCAGAACGTAATACAACATTGAAAATGAATGTACTGATATTAGATGGATTTTATGCTTGTACGGAATCCCTCATCCGCAAAAAGACTTACGGAAAATTTTCAAACGCAAATTAAAAAACAGGGGTTGTAACTTTTAAATTACTTGGAAGACGACCACTTTCAAAAGGGTTGAAAATTGTATTTCGCAGTGTCTCGGTGAACGTTAATGTTCTTTCAACATTGTCGTGGTGATCGCGCCGTGTCATCGGGAATTTTAATTATATCCTGGTGATTAATTATTTGGGGAGGGATGATCGCTGATTGATAACGACAAGACAGCCGGGCGCTGCAGCATTGTCTTACTAATTGTGACTTTAGATGGAGCTGAAAAGAAAGTTTGGTTTTTGATCCTGTAGTTTGGCTGTTTGTGAGTCCTATTGTCCTTTTTATGGTTCTAAATTGAAAAGGATTAAGACGATTCTCGCTGATTTGGCCTTGAGCGTCTCAGCGTCTCTGTACCCGCACCCCGCTCACTGAGATCGTACGTGAATTTCGTCTCGGTGCGGCGACTGCGGCGGAACGAGGTTCAAAGAATAACCTACAGCCCAGAGGCGCGCGGCATTTGGCGCTATACCTCGTATTTGTGTATCTTTTGCAGATATTTTGTTGTTTGAGTATGAGTAGATCATGCGTGTAGTGGAGGTCGTAAATTATAATAAAAATATATTCCCTTATGCATTATACTTTACAAGCCTCAATTAGTTAATTTGTGTTTTATCTGTTTCTTACAAACCTAAGTCTAAGTCAAATCGACGGATTAAGATTTATAGCTAAAGCTTGGTATGTACTAAATTGAGGCGTACAGTGCGTTTATTTTATACAGTTTTTTTTATCCGTAATAAATAAATATAAATAATGCCATTAATAGTTAACTTATAAAATTAAAGTACCTACTAGCTTCTACAAATGTGTTATTTTTCGAAGTTCGAAGTTTTCTCAATCATTACGTGGGAATATCATCATTATTAGGGTTCCGTACCTCAAAAGGAAAAAACGGAACCCTTATAGGATCACTCGTGCGTCTGTCTGTCTGTCTGTCCGTCTGTCACAGACTATTTTCTCGGAAACGACTGAACCAATTAAGTTGAAATTCGATGTATATATGTAAGTTTGTGACCCAAAGACGAACATGTAATGTAAACAAATTAATTTTAAACACGGGGGCCACTTTTGGGGGGTAAAAGAAAAAATTAAAAAAAAAGTTTTTCAAACTATATCGTGTTACATATCAAATGAAAGAGCTCATTGTGAGAATTTCAAATGTATATTTTTTATAATTTTAGGATAAACAGTCAATTCAATTCACTTCAATTCAATATATTCTTTATTCAAATAGGCCTAGCAACAAGCACTTTTAAATTGTTTAGAAGTTATTCACGAAAATAGGCAAAAAATGAGCATTCCCCCCTTTATCTCCGTAACTACTGGGTATAAAATTTTGAAAAAAATACACAAAATAGATCTTTACCTATAGATCACTGGAAAACTTATTAGAAATGAGCAGTCAAGCGTGAGTCGGACTTAATTATTTAGTTTTTGATCCAACCCCTACGGGTTTATTAAAGACATTTCACGCACGTTTCACATAAAAAATAAATTGTTTAATTTGAGTAATGTACGGAACCCTTGGAACGCGACTCCGACTCGCACTTGGCCGGTTTTATTACAAGCGCGCCACAACCAAATCAGCGCTTTGCAGTCATTTATTTTTTTAGTGGTTAACGGCTATTTATGATAAACCCCTGTGTACGTCAGCTGCCGCTCCGTTGATGGGTTGAGGAATGGCAGCCACCGAAACAAGCAAAAAAAATTGTTATCGCCTCCCGCTTGATACTGTGTCAGATGATAGTTTAGATGCTATTGTGAATTAAAAAAATGGTCAGCCGGTTGTATCTCGGTGGACCGTCAGCTGGTCACATGAACATGTAAAAAAATCTTTTCAGTCATCGCATCCCATTTCATACTTTGTTAGATGGTAGTTTAGATGATATTGTTAATAAAACAAATCGTCGGCCGGTTGTATCGCGGTGGAAAGACCGCCAGCTATTAAAACATTATTGTTAGTTTAAAAATAATTTTAATTGATTTAGCCGTTTAGTAAAAATAACCAAAGTTAGCCGCAAAATGGCCTGTTTTATTATTTATATTACGGTAAAACTATAAATATCAGGAAATAAGTTTACTTTTATAATTGTTGAACAATAAATGAAGATTCATATATATTTTTTTCATAATTTTTTGTTTACCCATTTAGATGACATAATACACCAAGTTGACCCAATGAAATAATGACTGAAATCCAGAAGGAGATACAAATAATAATAAAATAATAAAACGTTTATTAACAGGCAAGGATCACCCATGAAAAATTTACAGACATAACTACAATTACACTATTTAATACTAATTACTACTTAACTAAACCTACAATAAACTTAATAGTAAGTTTTTCCGTAAATAAAAATACGATAGGCCGTTTTGCTAGTTCTTAATCGATTAAAATTATTTTTAAACTACAAAAACAATGTTTTTTAACATGTACTATTCATACATACAACGTAATATAGGTAATAGGTAGCTTATGTTAAATCAATTATTTATTGTTTTCAGATGGAATGGAACATTATTCAAAACGTAAAACTTGAATGACATTATAATATGTCAGTTAGAAAACATTTATTTATTTATTTCAAATGAAGTTTTCTCAAACATACGTATATTATAGTATAATATATACGGATATTATCATTACATTCATTGTAATAGACCGCAAAATACCGTGTTGCGCTCGCTAATAATGCGCGTCGCAACCAAATCAGCGCTCTGCAGTTATTTATTCTTTGGCCACAATAACTCCGATATTATAGCACTTTGCTTGTGCATAAGCGAACATAGTGCAAGGAAGGCACGGAGCGACGAGCGACACAGCCTCCTCGTCTCAAAGCTGGCACACGACTGCCGGCCACGCCATTTTCAGGCTGCATACGCATGAAATGTGGAAAAACGTTCGATTTCTTAAGAAAATATTTTTTGATTAAGAAAAGCTATGTTGCATTTGTAGAACCTGTTAAAACATATTTGTTAGTTTAAAAATAATTTTAATCGATTAAGCCGTTTAGAAGTTATAAGCAAAGTTAGCCGCAAAACGGCCTGTCGTGTTATTTTTTTTTCGGTGAAACTACAAATTTCAGGAAAAAGGTCAAATGTTGCGATTGTTGTCCATAGAGTGAAGATGCATATATATTTTTTTCATAATTTTTGGTTAACTCATTTAGAAGTTATAAGCTCTAAAAAGTAACAGGTTTTGGCCAAAAACTGCGCGAAGCGCCTTAACAAGTCTCATCTCATTATTAGGCCAGTAATATGAGCATGTTTCATGGAGTTTTTTAACCAGATATAAATTCTTGCGTTCATACACCATATACACCTATACAACCACCAACTTTTACTACAAAGTAAAGTTTATTTTTATTTTTTATCAGTCGGTTACATTTACATCAATTTAGTGCATCACATTAGGCTAAGCCTGTCACGTTTGCGCGTTATGTTAAGAGCGATTCTATATATAGTAGCAGGTACATTAATATTATTTATATAATTACAATTTATACATAACATTTATAAACTTATATCTAGAGTCTGTCTAATGAAGACGAACCCCCAAATACACGGCAATTTCAAAAAAATTGTAGCAAGCAAAGTGCACATTAAACTTAAATGAACATAGCTAAAGAATTTAATAAAATAATTAATGCTAAACTAAGCACTTTCTTACAAGCTTAGACCCGTAAGCAGAGTACTTGTGAGAAAAACACGCCTTATCTCCCGCACCAAACAATGAACCATCTGTTACCGTGGCGCCGACTGACGCCATCCATGACCTGCTGACAGAAATAAATAAATACATGCATTGTGTTGGGAGACAAGGATTTTGGCTCTTATGCAATGGGTTCACAATGGTTCAAGATCTTTGTCTTAAAGTAAATAATAATGTCGAGATAAAACTTTGATCTTGGGGAGATACCTAATATTATAAACAAAAGTTTAATAGAAGAATTTGTTTTGAAACCTAAGGAATTTAAAACCACGACGACATAGAACAAGATCAATGAAGGAGTTCCTTCAATGTACACGAGAAAAAAAAACCGGCCAAGTGCGAGTCGGACTCGCGCACCGAGGGTTCCGTATTTTAGTATTTGTTGTTATAGCGGCAACAGAAATATCTGTGAAAATTTCAACTGTCTAGCTATCACGGTATCACAGTTCATGAGACACAGCCTGGTGACAGACAGACAGACGGACAGCGGAGTCTTAGTAATAGGCAGTGATCGGAATAGGCAGAGTATAAATACCTAAACTTGGTAGAACAAAGTCATAAAGTGGAGACTGCCTTGCGATAACATTTTTTTTCGGGACTAAAGTCCCGGAAACGTACGAAGTAAATAATATTGTTATAAATACGGTAAAAAACAATGCATTCCTCGTTTTTGTTCAATACAAGCAATAGGCGTAAAATAAAATAACCAATTTGTTTCTGCAACTTTCCATATATATTTCTTAAATCTAAATCTGCGAATATGATCCTGATTCTGACGACATATACTTAGATTTAAGAAATATACATAATCATTATTATTATTTTTTTATGTTATAAGCTTTATTGAAAAGATGATAAATAAAATTTACATTAATTGTATAAAACAATCATTGTACGTCGCGAGACATATTACAGAGAACAATAGTATTTTATACAATCGTGATATAATAGAGAGCTTTTCAGTCGAGTACCGTGTTTAAGCAACGAAGCTTGCTGAGTTGCTTAAGTTAAGGTACGAGATTGAAAAGCTTGATTATATCACTATTGTATAAAATACTATTGTTCTCTGTAATATTATTCTCTGTTATAATTTTTATTATCCCTGAGTTTCAACTCACTGCAAGTGAGGGGTAACTATAATCTTCTGGTAGTAGCTTGTAGAACTTTGCGCGGAGATTCCGACTGCCCTAACCTAGTGTCACAGATAGTGAGGCTCTCTGTATCTTTCTTCTCCAAGCAGTAATTTAGTCCTAGACACCATAACCTTCTTGCAGTTCCACGACGCGTACTGTAGCACACCAAAAATCTCCTCTCATTCGCGCTCTAAAATTTCTGAACGCGCTTCTGTCATGGGCTCCTGAAAGTGATTTGTTTGTAAGTCGATGGGCAAGTGTATGTAGTATAGGTATCTTTCTGAAGTATTGCGATGCGATGGTAGTGGTATTTTATAAAACTGTTTTTGTAAAGTGTTGTGTACCTTAGCTAAAAAGTTGACTCTAAATTGTGATTTGGTTTATACTGTCAGACTGTATAAATTTTGTTAATAAAATAAGTAAATGTCACTAAACTATTTTGTTTGAAGCTTGCTTGTGCGTGTAACCGTTGACAAAACATATAATTATATCGATCGTGTAATAGAATCAATAAGGGATATGCCACAACGCCAAATATATTTAAAAACGAAATCATCAACAGTGTAAAGAGTAAAGTAGAAACGATTGGAATCAACCAAACGTTCGCAAATGGTCACATATATTATTAAAGGAACGATTACCCTCTAAATTTAGTTGCGCAAGCATAGTTGCCAATCGGGGAATCCTGCAAATCCGACGGTCCATCAAATTATGCGCATCCGCTTACCTCGGAACTGAACATTGTTGCCATAACTATGCGAATAGACAAAAATGTTACACGACTGTTTGTTTGATCTGGATGAATATGTTTAGCTTATATTTTAGGAACTAGAACTGTGCAAAAAAGGACTAAGTTTAGTGACGATAGCGAGCGAGCGAGGAATCGATTCAATATTCGGATGCAAGCTATTTTCAAAATCAATTATAAATAGGCAATTAGTCATTATCATTAATATAATTACCTACAAATAACAAGTTTCTTATAGGTCTGAAAAAAAATACGTTTCCGACGTCTATAAAGCGTAAATAATGGAGTGTCTAGTTCTTATTTCTTACATTTAAAATAATAAATCCAGCTTACCTTAAAAAAAGAAATCCCAAGAATTCCTATTAATTTATCTTGCTGCGTAGACACTCCCTACTAAATCTGCGTTTTCTAAGATTGAGGGTTCGTTAAGGGCTATTTGAAAGATTTCAATCATTTATTTTACTTCCGCATACATCCATCACAAAGTGTCATTCTCATTGAATTAAGATACTCCAGACAGATATTGCCACGTATTAATATTTTTCTTCTGTGTAAGCTTCATTTCATAGTTTGTTTAAAATTTTCATGTTTTTTTTGGGTCGATAAACTTATTTTCTTCCTGATAATTTTAATTCAGCATGATGGTCCGTCTATCTTTAAAGTATACTGTTATAATTTTATATGTACCTGTTCCACATTTGTCTTCAACTTCTAGATCATGTTCATATTGCAAGTCCTTCGGCTCGTCTAATTCCTAAGTTTTCTTGATTTCAACATGTGGCACAACTTGTTTCAACAATTACAAAATGTGGGTTTTGTCGAAGAATAGTACTAGTATTCCAACTATTTAGGAGCAGTTGGACTCTAAACCCTTTCTCATTTCTCGTTCATCAAACTATTCGAAAGTTCTAGGCTGACTGTAAATGGAAATACTAGTTTAAACACACTTTATACCATGTTCCCGCCAATTTAGATTTCTTTTCAAGCATCTAGCTAACCGAATAATGTCAGTTAAAACAATAAAAAATAATAATAGGCGTAAATCTCAACGGTCCTAACGTTTTCTTAACGAACTCTGCAAAAACCTTAAGCACCACTTACATGCTGACGCTGGTCGTTAAAGCAACCGTACAAATAGACACATTTCAGCATAGTATCTCCAATTTTATACAATTAACTTTTTGCAAATCGCAGTGCGTGAGCGAAGTCTTTCCCACATCGCGATGGTGGGATATCTAATCTGGAATGTTGTTTTGTTGGCTTGCATAGTCGAAGCTTCAAAGCAAATGAGAGACTGTGCCTCAAGACCCGTAACAACTATGCACGTAAAGAGGGCATAATGTACTGGTTTACCGTATCGTTAGACTTGCTTTTGCTGTAAGCGTTTGAAATGACGGCAAAGCAGGGCGGAATATTTGCACACTGATAGTGCGGGTAAACGGCCCTTATGATATGAGGCAAGATTTTGCAAGAACGTTACACTTGCATGGTATATGTCTATATGTACAAAGATAATTATGACCATGGTGCAGTGCATGTTTTAGTGGTAGGTTGTATGTACATTTAAGAAAATATTTCAAGAATAAAACATAATGCTGAACCAAACTTTTGATATAAATAATGAAAACTTATTTGCAACACGGTATTTGGCACGATAATAAGAATTTGAGAATTGCAGTATTTAATTAGCGTATTATACTTTTTAAGTTAGTGTTTGATCTACGTTGAAAATGTCGAAGGTTAATACATACATTTGTGTTCTCATTCTTCTCTTTCTCATTTGCCATTTCTGCTCCCGATAGTTCTTAACATTGGTAATACCGACAATTTTGATATACTCGAAGCCCAAGTCAACACCGGTATTGGGCGATGTTGTCACAAACAAAAATTAGGCCTCAGTAACTTGAGCAAAAAAGGGTTATTATTATTTGGAGCCTATAATATCCCACTCCTGGACAAAAGCCTGCCCCCCACTTTTTCCAGTCTTCCCGATCCTGTGAAGTCTCTGGCCATTTCTTTAAAAAGGAGTCTAACTCGTCTCGCCATCGCCGACGTGGTCTGCCAAATCCTCGTTTTGAGCTGGACTGCCACTCTGTGGCGATCTTGGCCCACAGCTCACGCGGCATTCGGCAGACATGACCAGTTAGCTTGGCCGCTTTCCGAACTACGTCGACTACTTTTGTTCTGGAGCGCAGCGTGGTGTTATCCACGCTACGGATACGATCCATTAATTTCACACCTAATATGCTGCGCTCCATAGTTCACTAGTTTGGACCTCTGACACGCCGTCAAAGACCAAGTTTGTGTACCGTAGGGTAGGTGAGAATTGAAAGTATGCATATGTCCATGAGTCTCCGCTTACGTGACAGGGGGAGATCGCCATTCATCAGATGTTTCATGGACCAATAGCTCCTCCAGGCGTTTTCAGTCCGTCTTTCGAGTTCCTTCTCTTGTCGCGCCTGGAAGGAAACTAGTTGGCCCGAGTAAATGTACTCCTGGACATATGCAACCGATTCTTCGTTTATCTCAATCCTACGTGGGGTGCTGCTATTTGTCATTAGCTTAGTTGTCAAAAGGGTTAAATTTTGTTTTCCTTACTACAAAAGCCCTCAAAACTTTAATTAAAGGCCAGTTTTTTTGGCTTGTTTACAGAGTTCGGACTAATTCACTGATTATTACAATATTGTACACATGTTATATGTAAGTTACTATTTCCATTCAATTTAATAAAGTTTATTTATTTCCTTACGCTGACCCACTGGCCAATAGTCACCCCACAGTAAAAAGTACGTAATTGATTGCGCTGCAAGCTCATTTGACTGATTGTATGGAGCACCAAATTGCGTATTTACCGTATGGGAAGAACCCTCGTGAAGCGTTGCCAATTTCGAATCGGAACCCCCCCCCCCCTCCGTCCAGCTACGGAGGGTGACGACTATTTATATTGTTTTTATTATTAAAAAAAAATTGTGCCATTTTCAACCAGAAGGGTAATTATTGTCGCTTGTCAGTAAGGCGCTATTTTCATATAGCGTCAATTAGAAATCGACAAGCGACCATGTGGTATCTTTTGATTGAAAACGTCACATTTTATAATTTTGATTAGCATTGCAGATGCAGGGTCAAACACAAGATTCGAATTGCCATCTATCTTATTATTGTTATATTCTACGATTCGGTTCACGATTTTCTGTCATTCTTGATGAATCCTTGTTCAATCAGATAGAATAAATAAATATTTGGTGACAATCTTACACAGATCAACTTAGCGGCAAACTAAGCAAAGGGTAGGGTAGGGTGTATTATGGGTAATGGGTATAATAGATACAATAGTTATATAATTATAATGCTAATTTCAGATATTTTTGCTCATTCTTCTAGCAATAAATACGTGTTCAATTCATTTGGACCACAACACGAATATGTTCACACGCCCGAGGTGCTGATTGTTTGTTTTGATACTTCAGCAATAACCTCTCTTTATTACTTCATGATTTACTTGTAGTACAACTAATATGTGTGATAATATTATACACGATACAGTCATTTCAACATATTACCCCGATATATTATATATATTAAACGAACTAACCCTTAACATCGGCCACTCAACCGTAGTGTCAAAAATGTGGTGTTAACGCACGCGTTGCTAGCAAGACAGTGGTTAAAATAAGTTAAAATAATTAAACTAAGTAGTAGATAACTTTTTAAACAGCGTAACAAGTTTTATCGTTAAAACCGATGTACACTCGAGTACAATTACCTGCGACTCCTCGAGCCGTGAAATGCGTTTCCGTGTGAGCCTTATCAACAACGATCTTCCGGCGACCCCGTACCACTGTACCCTTGCCCAGCGCTTTACGAGCCGCTTTTACATTGTAATATTTTAAACTATTCCATGCACTTGACAATACTGGTTGTCTCGTGGTACAGGAAACATAGTTTTTAGATCTAGAACAGGTTACGAGTTCGTTTTTAAACAATTTGTATTAAAATCGTTCACAAGTTATAAACATGTAAATTAACTCTGTTTATCATAGGGCACAAGGAGTTAACCAGTTTGCATTAAAGTTATTCCGATACGTATGAAGTTTTAATGAGGTTCTAACAACGTTCTCTGCTTTCGATTGAATATTATGTCCTCATATCGACAATCGTATCTAAAGGTGTCCTTACTTGTTAAAAACTATTTTTAAATGAGGCTGAAGTCGTGCATTTAATTAAATTCAGAAATGGAGAAGGATGAGTATGCAAAAAATGTAAAAAATGTTTGCTCATCACTGGGACTATTTAAGGTAATAGTACCAATGATGGGCTGTAAACGTTCTTGTGAACACTTCAACCATAGCATAACAGTTTTTGTGGTATTTCGTTATGAATATGACAGTTTAACTCATGTCGCAACGTCTATTAGTCCAGCGGTAGGTAGCTAGCCGTGACGTTTGCCCTTTCGTTTCCGCTCATCATGGACAATGAGACCTGCGCGGACGCACTTGACTGCTCAGTTGCAGTGATAAAGTGTGCATTGAAAAACATATATGTTTAATTAAATTATAAAACAGGGCTAGTTAAAAAATGACGCCTATATATTGTCTTGCGGTGTTTAGTAGTTAAGATTTCATTTATACCAGTGGGAAATGATTCGGATACTAAACTAATAATTGAATATATCATATGCTTTTTAACGGACAAAGCACAAATGAAATTAAAAACTTAAAAAAAATCTCCACGCTTTACTCGAAAAATACGTGTATTTAATAATAATTCATTTTCTTGTGTTTTAAATTATGTAGTTGGAATTGGAACGTGTTAGTCACGTTAACGTTATTCTAAAATAGACCAACAAAACAATATTCTGCCATGTCATAAAATTTATGAGAACAATTACCGCAAGCAGTTACGCAAGAAAAGCCAAAACCTCGTTCTTGTGCCAAAGAATTCTTACAGCTAATGTATTTGCCTACCAGCCAGATAAATGATCTAGCGATTACAATAATAATAGTTATTGGCGTCACAGAGGCTGAGGGAAACAGCTGGGGTGAGCCTCCCCGCCGCGCTTGTTAACTACGTATAAAATAAATTATTTTTATCTGCCAATTTACCCCAATCTACCCTATTGTTGTACTCGATGACAGAACGACACATTTTAAATGGTACTTGAATGGGGATTCGCGATGGTAATCTTGGACTTAGATATACTTCATAAAGTGGTGTTTAAACAGTCATTATTTTATGATATAGGTATTCGTATGAATATCAAGATAATGGAGACTCGGGAGGTTGTACCTGTTTGGTAGTAAGAGTAATAAACATGAGGGCTTTTTATAGTTTCAAGATGCGCCAGCTCTATGCGGTATAGGTAGTTGAATTTTTGAAGGCGTCCAAATGATACAAACGTAGTTACGCTCTCATTTTAAAACGACAAGCTAGATTGCTTCGAAACTTTGTTCTTGCAATAGGATAAGGTCAAAGGTAAGGTAATCTAGATCTGTAATTAGTTTATTCAGATACCATAATAAGAAATACAGCGAATTTAAGTTTTTCATACAAAACTTGTTTTTGCTCTATTTCGTTTGTTTTATATACTAGAGCTAATACATAAAGTAATTACCGACCTAGATATTCCTCATGTCAATGTATGTGCAAAGTTTCATTACAATCCAACACGTAGTTTTAAAATGAGAACGTTTGTATGGGAACTTGGGAAGGTGAAATTGGGCCGAGCTTACCGGGGACTCTTGAGCTCTTTCTATAGGATTCGGTCATCGTAAGAAACTCTAACTAAGTATAATATTAATAGGACGTAGGTACCTACTAATATTGTAAAGCATTTTTCAATACTCATAAAGGTTAGACGAAATTGTTGATTGAGTTAATCATATCATATATATAATGATTGTTTAAATTTGAAACCAATAGCTTTTAGTCGAGTCGGACCAAGCTAACTCTGCAATGCGTTTGCAATGACAAAGTGTGGAAAGTGTCATCATTAATCTCCAATTTCTATGAACAATTGAACATACCTATGACTGTTCTGTTCAAGTCCGTGCAAAATTAGCTTAGGTTAGGTAGACTCTTCTTGTTTGTTGTTTTTAATAAATATTGTTTTTTTTTACATAGTTATCAGTCGGCCGGGCGAAATCCAGCCCTATTACTCTTTACCGTAGAAAATATTGTTTTGCAGTAGCCAAAACATTCAGAAAAGCACTTGTAGAATTGCTTGTATTTGTAACAATCTCTATACCTGTATTTGTACGCAACCCTGAACATGGTTTATATTTAGTTGCGTCAGGCCAGGCGGTATGTCTTAATGATTATTAGAGTAATTAAATTATGTCTTAGATTTTGTAACGCTGATATTGGTTACGCTGTGATTTTGCAGTAATCGTACAAGCGATAAAATATCAAGTAAAAGTAACATTTATGTAATAATAATACCTACTACTTCTTGTTCTCGAAGCTTAACTGCACAATTTTTTACGGGGATCAAGTATCATTAACATAAACCAAAGTATGTAATTCAATTTTTTGTTAATATTTCTTCGATTCCGTTATTGTCACCTTGTTAACGAAATAAACTTGTATGGTGTTAAATCATGAATTAAGGTACTTACTTAATTATACTTAAATTACTTACCTGAATATGATTTTTGAGGCAATGACATAAAAACTTTTATGCACATCCACCGGAAACATATCTTACGCATGTTTTTGTAAAATTACATTTTCTAATACCTAAGTGAGCACGTTTTACTGGCGTAGTAGCGTGAAATTCAAAATTTTCACAGGTATCTTATATGTTATAGAACATAAATAAAAATCTTCCCTATTATAAAGTTGTAAATATACTATTATAAATATCGAATATATTATTATTAGATTCCGTGCTGTCTCAATAAATAAATTGTCCTCGCGATATATTTTAGTGTTCCGTCGCAGTACATACATAGTACCATTTTATAGAGGGATTGGACTTTCACAAAAGTAAGTAACCTCTTCGCTACATAAAACCAGTATAAGTCATAACCTCTCATTACATAGGAGTATGGGGTCAAAATATACTGGGCTTTAGCTAAGAATGAGGATAAAACGTTTGGTAAATAGATCGGGTCATGCGTAGGCGCATACACAGATAGTACAACCTATAAATTTATTACGGCGGTAATAAAAACTCACAAGTAACACGTACCCCGCTCGATCTGTTTACACAGATCAAAGGCGTATCAAATAAAGTTTATCAAAATTAATGTTGGAACGCCATAAGCGAGGTTTGGGGATTCGCCGAATTCGTTGATGACCCAGATAGTGTTTATAGTAACTAGCAGATGGCTTTTATAATGATTTTTATCATAACATTTATTTTATTACGCATTTTACAATGATAGTTTAGGATAAGCAGAGATACTGTACGTAAGTATTTATTGGGATAAAATATTATATTCACAAATCATAGTATTTGTATAATACGACAGCGAAGGGCTGAGCCAAGTTATTGATGATAATTATATTTTTACTTGTCAAAGAACTCGTATGATTAACAAGACACTAAATTTAATGTTACTATATTTTGAAATAAATAAGTGGAAACCTTCACTAGTAAAAGCTTTAAATACCTAACCGCTTTGCCTGTTAAATGCAAAATGAACATATCCCTCTTTTCAATATGTAAAATGACTTTTCAATTCGATGTACTCGTAAGTGGTTGCGTTTAATCCCGCGAACATATCTAATGCTACAATTATAAAGGGCGCTAGCAGGTGATAATGATACATGTCTTGATGACACGTCTCGAATGATAGGCGCATAATAAGCTATCCGATGGCAAATGAGCGTAATATTTACAAGTGTTGTGGACAATTATTATGTGTTCCCTTCGGTGGCGCATGCGAGGGAAGACGAGTATACGGACAAACTAGTATAATGTAACCTCATCATCTCTTAGCTGATTTCGGTCTCTGGTGCGCTCTCAGGTGACTGACATAGCCAATTTTTGGAGTGAATGTGCGACCACACTCGCAACAGGTTAGGACCACTCCTACATAATTGTAAATTATGGCCACAGGTGGTCTGACCTTTAGCTCGTCACGCTTTGCGTCGAGATCTGTACGCCGTCCGGCTTCAAACTGACGCACCTGCGTCTACACAATATGCCTTCAACGTGGACGGTCACTGGCTAGATTATCCCACGTCGTTGGCTCTATATGAGCTCTATTCATATGCCTCTTTAACATATCTTTGATCCGTAAAAATTAGCCGCCTTTTAATAATAGGTGTATATAATATGTCCTAGAGATTCGTTAACAAGTATCTACGTGTATTCGGAGAGCTCTGTTGTACTGGTTCATTTTGTCTGTTCGATTGAAACATTGAGGTACGGAGAGTGCGGCTCTCGCGTGATGGCATTCAGCATCATGATTCATGAATGAATGCCGATCCATTCAACAAGTTTCGTCGCACCCTGATTAGCGCCCACTTTTAATCTTATCTACTACTACACCAAATGCAAAAGGCGGTATGAATCCGTGACGGCCGAACATTCTTAAAACCTTGTTTGTGGGCCGGCCGTCCCGAACGCGCCCTACAAAAACTGGCGTATTATTCCAACCGTCTACCAAGTGTGAGCGAATGTTCAAGTAACCAGTTTAAAAGCGCTCTTCGATTATGCGTAGTAATTACTGAGCTCGAGGCCAGTGTACACTGATTTTCCGAGCATTTAACTCAGTAAGCAATGATAACATCTCCCCTGACCATTGCCCATCGAATTTCCTCTTCCATTCACACCTTTTTATGGAGTTTTTTCGTCAATGAAGTCGTGTTCGGGATAATTATTGAATTTCGACGATTCGCTACGAATATCGATGAGCCGGAAGCCGGCCGGGTGATTGCGTCGGGTGATCAAATTCCGACGATCAGAAAGTAATTTTATGGTTTTTAAACTTAATTTCAGTCCGACCTGAATTTTATATGATTTCGTGGTTTAAGACAGTGTGATGTTTTAATTTGTTTTTACAATTACATTACGTGCACTAAATAGCCATCGAGGTAATTGCAGTCGCTGCATTTACTTTTTAGAATAATATTATTTGTACATTCTGTAAGTAGACAACTGTCTACATTTTCACTTATATCTATTCAAAGGTTAGCTGAAAGAGATCCCTCTTATAAGGATAAGTTCTGCTTTTTACAACCATTTTATACGCTACTAGCTATGAAAGTTAGCATAAATAATGGAAAATAAGTATACGGGAAATATTACCTACTACAGATGTTTTAAAATTGTTTCTGACACCTATGTATATAGTTTATCATTAAGTAATCACCAACAAAAAGATTTTTAACCCGGTTATGTGATAGTTAGATTACAAGTATTCCAGTGAAATTATAGACGCTGATTCAAACACTGTGTGTAATGCCAGTTATTACAACGGCGTTATGAAACGAATCAGTGGTAATAACGCAGGGGCATCTAATTAAATTGCCACCAATAATAATGGCATTCGGGCCCCTACCCCTCGTCATTTATTATTCCATCGCCGCTCATACATTTAACAGTTTAACTCACTAGAAAACTCTAGGTCCTTACGACATTTTAGCAAACGAGCGGCTGCATTTGCCATATTTTACAAAACGTCGTATCTGTGTACGAGTCTCTTAGTGAAATACAACTTTTTTGTCGCAAGATGCCGTACACTACCTGGGCATCCCCGATACGCAAGGAATGTAATAATAACTTGAAAATTTATTTCACTTTAAGTACGTTTAATAAACGACAGTGCAAATATTTAACGTTGTTATTTAATTTTGTGATATTGTGACGCTTGAGGTATTTGTAATCTGTTTTGTTGAGTCCGAGGGAAGTTCATTTGTTGTTGTTCCTAATGAGGAGAATCTCATATCGAGAAGACGCAGTCATTTAAATAGGTATATACATGTTATCTACCTCCAGTCATCCGGTGTTACTTTAGATTTATTCTTAAACAGGTATTGTGCCTTCCCCTCTCAATTATGTATTTTTTTCAATGCGAAAGGAACTCTTAGCTCTTAGCTTATGGCTAAACTTATAATTTATAAACTACACAAAAAATGATTTTTATTTCATTTCGTTATTTTATCTTTTGAAATAAGTAAGGGTATATGGTTAGGGATCTAGGCCGAAATCCACGCGGGTGGAGTTGGTAGACTATTAAAAATTAGAAAGTAACTAGGTATGAAAACATTCTTTAAAGACAACAATACGGACAATGTGATTCGTAAGTAAAAAAGTGTTCATCGCCGCTCTAAGCAAATCACTCCAAAACGAAACTTTCAGTGAGTTACATACTTTAATCGAGCAGACGATATCTTCACTCGATCAGCCTGCCGCGATCCGACTGCAATTCCCGGCAATTCACCCGCACACCTTTATATTGTTATATCTCCATTTCATTGCTCACTAGGGACTGGAGGGCTCATTTCCATTCTCCACCGCGCATAGGCGAAAGTTTACCTTAGGCTGCCCAGTAAAAGAGCGTCCTTAAGGTCTGTGATAACTATTCGTAAACGAAGAGAAATCTTACACTGGTAACACTGGAACCCCACAGCCGAACGCTAGCTTTAACTCGGGAAGCGAAGGGAACACAGAACCAGCTGCCCTTACCCCGCACCCCGCTCCCGTCCCGCGCCATTCCCCTCACGTCCATTAGTGTTTTGTGAATGATTTAAAAGCTCTTTCGGATAACTACTCTGTAAGTGAGTAATTTAAGACTTACTTCCAATTTTATCAGCTCTCCCTAAATTTGAGTGCGCATTAAAATATTAGCGAAGCGTATTGCCAGCTGTTTCTGAGTGACTCACTTAACTTGGAATTAATGGATTGCAAATTCTTAGTTTGTGTTAGCTTATTTCCCAAGTTAAGTGAAATGTGCTTGTACTTAGGACGCACTTGAGGGACGCTTAGGACTAAGTGCTCAAATATTTGACAAGTTATGCAAAACGGGCGACAGGATACTTAGGTCATTACCTGTTCTTTAACCTGCATCTAGTTAAGATAAGTGAACGTATTAATATTTATACGTAACGGACAAAAGTAAGTAAGTAAGTAAGTAAATCTTTATTGCAAACCATGGTATGTACATAGATGTTACAAATTATGTAAAGTTTCACATGGACCCCGGTGGGGTGTAGCAATTTTTCTTATAACTAGCTTAAACATAATTATACAAAACTAAACTTAATTACTTTCATAATGAAAGCGCTAGGTCTATTATACATTTATAATTTGTGGATCAAGATATATATAGGCTACATTATAAAAAATTAATGAATAGTGTCTTCCATAAATTCTTTAACAGTGTAATAAGTTTTGTTTATCAAATGTGTCTTGAGCTTAGTTATGAATAGGTTTTTGCTCTCAATGTTAAGAAATGTTAACTCTTGTGTGTAGGGATCTAGGGATATTCAAAAACATTTTAAAGGTATGGTATCCAATTACGGACTCGAACCATATTTTCCTACAGAATAGCACAGCTGAGCTTTCCTAATCTTGTCCTCCACTGGTTCGCAGTGCAATCGATCGGTTGCGAAAAGTAATACCTAACAAGAAAAAATACCTACCTTCACAGCGCATATTATCCGAATGGCGATATTAATTCGCCTAGATTTTAAGGCTCCATATTATAAATTCACTCTACACAACCAAACAATCCAAAAATCATTTACACCAAAATCACATCAACAACAGGAATCTGGCAACCCCAGCGACCCGTCATTCCGGTGCGGAGAAAGCGGAAGAAAATCCGTCATCTCCCGGCCATAAACAATGCGTCGGTATGTGGCTATGCAAATGAGCTATGGTAATTCATCGAGGGATGATAACTGGCCGGAGATACGCGCCGTGACGCCGAATGGGACTTAACATGATTTACTCTTAAAAATTGGTAATGTTGTGTTTATTAGGCTTTAACTTCATTATAAACTCATTTTATTTTAAAGTGAATTTAAGTCATTGTTCTTACCAAAAAGTTTATAACAACCAAAGATAGATATAACTCCGTAATAGATGGATACAGTCTAAGGAAAAAACGTGCCTCGAAAATCAAGAAAATTTGATTCTCGGTCAGAGGGCGCTACTAGTTTTGGCCTACTGTCGTATAGATGGCGTTGACGGTTTCGTTTGTTATTTAACAATTTTAACGCATATCAGTGAAAGGACATGGGTCAAAATCATGAAAATAATTAATGCAAATAAAAAAAAATCATTTATCTATATTTAAATACATTTTATCGTATTTTTATAAATCTTCATTTTTAGTTTTAAAGTGCGTCGACATATGGCAGTAAATTTACTGGGGTTACAAAATTTACTATGACAGTACCCGCTCTAGTATAAGTTACTCTATGATAACAACTTAAAGGATATACTAAAAACAACAACATTCAACATCATTGTCACATCACATGCTGTCGATAAAAGTTATAGTCGAGATAAGTTTATTGGAACTTAAACTGGAAATATTATTTGATGTTTAGCACTAAATACTGTTTAACTTTGTTTTTTTAGCCTTGGAGATAAACACAAATAGTGAAGAGTATATTTTAAATATGCATTTTTCCCTGTCGTTGTGCTATATGTTTTTTTACCAGTTACTCAAGATTTATTTACATGCTACCAGGAAAGCGGATAAGATGTGACACTCCTTTAGTTGTAAATTTTCAGGTGCAGCAATATATCCAGCCCAATACACAAATTTCAGTTTGAAATCAGCTAACGCATGCTTTAATCCTCTCCCACCATAACGTTTAATTTTCCTCTCTGATACCAAAAAAATGCGTATTTTTACAAAATTTGCCACCCCATTTAACCTCTCCCCTTTATACAACAACAATGATATTAGTCATTTGCCTTAAATTAAATTATTGAAATATACAATTATACCTGACACCAAAGCATGCATAATTCTGTATTTCTTACATCTGATCTTTCAAAATAGTATATTTTCTCAAATCACACAATACATATTGTGTCATTTGGGTCATAATGGACTGGGTTCAGCTGATAAAATTAAGACATTATTTATGCTAAATAGCGTTAAGGCGTAATTTACAAGTTTATATATCACTCCTAGGTAGATTTTTAGATTACAATACGGTCTAGAACCCTAAAAAGCGTGGGCGTGGCAACCTACAGATATAAGACTTATTCAGTAGATGATTTATTTTCTAACCACAAACGGAACTTGTTGCTGTACCTATTGATTTAGTAATTTTCACCTCAATGGTTCGTGTCTTGTGTCCTTGCCACTATTATTTTTAGCTAAGTAGAAATTGATACGGATACTATTGTTCGTATTATTTACAGATACAGAACAACATGTGGCAAAGAACTCATAGTTAATTGGCTCAAGGTTGGCTCATAATAAAAATTATCTATTACAAATTATATCGTGAGATTACTCGTATCTCGTTCTGTCAATAAAAATAAAAATGTGGTAACTATGTATGGGATGCATACAGACTACGGAGTTACTGCGTTTTAACTTTGAGTAGCAGTGTGCGATACGAGATTTTTTCAAAGTAGTGACGAAATTTTGGTTCTAAAACTGAGCTTTTATGAAAATTGTCTGTTTTTTATTTCTTTTAATATTCAAAACATAGTTTAAGTGGTTAAAGATTTGCGATGCAACGAGCTGTTAAATAAATAACATAGTCGAAAACTGCTACTGCGGCATGGATGACGCGTTAGCCTTTTTTATATGATTCTTTATCATTTAAATTACAGCGAGTTCATTATATGAAAAATAGTTTGTCAATATTGTCAATGCCTACGCAATTTCATATTATCGCCAATTTATTTACCCGTAACTAATTTATAAAATGATTTTGTTTCAGGTATGTTGTTCGCTGTTGGCGGGGCTCCAGATGACACAGTAAACGAATTTGATTCTTAACTAATACCCACGATTTTGAACCTTGTACTAAAATAACCGTTAGTGCCACTAAACATCGACTGATTACTTTTAATCTTATTTCAGTAGTGTTGTAAAATGAACCCTATGATTTAAGACTCAAAGTTGTAGTTTTAATTGTGTTTTTGTTGTGTAGTTCGGTAGATCTTAAAGCAGGGCAGGATTTGAAAAATACAGCAGTTATATATAAAAAGTATGAACCTGATGGCCAGTTTCAATTTCAACAAAATCGTATCTACACAACGTTTTTTCACTATATAGGACAGTAGTGTGTCATTAAATAATTCGTATGTAGTTACTTGCGATAAATGTGACAACAGCATTTGCGGCTCGTTATCGCCTCGTTAGAATTTTCTATACTAGATTGTGCCCTTCGGTTTAAAAAACGCAACACAAAACAAAATAGGTACCGCCATTGTCTCAATGGCAAGTAATTTAAAAAGCCATAGTAATATTTATCTAAGCTGGTCACAAAGTGTTTGTTTTAATTGGCTGCTCTTACAGCACACCTGGAATAACTCTGTGGCTTATGAAATAACTTTTAGCCTCGTGAGGCTCTGTTTACATTGTACATATTCAAGATTTTATTGTAAATCTTTCCAAATCCTGAAACAAAACAATTGTCCCTGGAATCAGAAGGTTAACTGGTAGCTAAGTAAAGAAAGTCACATATAAAAGGTAGCTATTAGGTTTCCTGTTCTTAGCGTTATGATAAATGTTTTTAAAATGTAGGTCAACTATAATTACGTACAATTTGAACCTAAATTTTAATTCTGTTGGTCAGCAACGCGATTAAATCATTTTTCTCCTAGAGATTTTTATTGAAATAAAAATTAGAAGTCCTACGATTTTAATTTATGATTTTATAAGGATACAAATGATAGAATGTACCTCACATGCTTATCCGTACACCTAGCAACTACACAATTCATGTAATAAATCAAGTAACCCGATAGTCTAGAAAAAAAAAAGCAAAATTCATTTTGAAAAGTAGACGTTGTGGTCACAACATCCATAGTGTAACCCTCCTCTGTAATCATTGCATGTAAACCTTGGATCCGTTTTATGAAAACAACCAAACACGTTGGTAATAAATCTTTTCTTTCCCCGTACAGCGCAAGCATCGTACAAGTATTTGCTTAAAGAATGCATTGTATGCAGCTTAAACTTATAACACAACCATAGATAACATAGCATACCAGCTAGTATGTACCTCATGTATCGTTTTGCCCACAGATTGAGCTTTATTTGAAACGAAATAAAGTGATTTTGTCTTAGTTAGTAATGATTTTAACAATGAACAACGTTACACTTAATTTGTAGAAATGCCTTGCATTTTATTAGTTGTCATAAAACTGCTACCTAGCTGCTGACATCTAAAATTTATTACCACGGGCAAAAAAAATACAATGGATATTTTTTTTTATTTCTTCTATGCGAGAAAAAAATCTAGCATGCGGTGCATAAAGTATGTACCTACTTACAAAAATTTCAGAATTTCGTTGTGACGCTAGTACATAATTTTATTTTTGGATTTGTACATTAGCTTACACTGTTACAATGGACTGGATAATAATAGTCTGAGTCGCTCCACGGTCATGTTAAACTAATACCGTAAAATGGGGTGAGTAGGAGCAAAACTGACATTCAAACCTCGATAACATTTTATTTTTACATATGCAAACTGAATGGTGTATATATTAAGTGTTCCGGACGTTTGTATTTTAGTTTTTATTTTATTTTGGGTAGTTCCATTTCATAACTTTGACGATAAACAGGAAATCCCACCTCACCCCGTAGTCCCTCGTAATTGGGGTGAGATGGGTTTTCATACAAAGGTGATTTTAGAAGATTGTTGGATCGTTTTTTTTATTATGAGTATATTACTATTATAGCTCCATTTTAAATTGGAATACATTAGCCTTAAAAATCCCATCTCACCCCCCTTTCATCCCTTCTCTCCCCAGTCATAACCCAACTCTTCCCGCGATCCCTACTCACCCCATTTTACGGTACTCATTCTACAAGTTGAATGAATGAAAGACATATTTTTCGTTAAATCTAATCTGTAGAGAATTCTACAGGGGAATAATGTATTATTTGTATAATATGTATTATAGCAACGTAAACAAGGTCCCGCGGAGGTCCCGGCCCCGGAATGCGGGCTACCTGCCGCGGGCCGCTAATCAATTTAGCTTTATTATCGCGCCAATAACGCTTCATTACTGGCTCCTCTGGATTTATGAACAACTTTCTTCCCGGCTCGTTTACGAGTTGGTGGTTTGACTAATTTACAACTTGGGTTTACTGCGTTTTTGTTAATTTACTTACGAGTATTGTACAGGATGTAGAGATATATTCATTTTCCCACGAAGCATAACCAAATATAGTATTTTTAAATAACGATATTTATAAAACAAACCTAGCTAATGTATCCTTACATGTATGCAATAAAAAAAACCAACAGAATATTCTGACATCAAAATCAAAACAAACTTATGGATACTAGTTACACAAAAATAATATGTAAATCAAACAACGGATGCCTCGTAAATCAATAACTAAATATCTCTCTACATAAATGTATTAAATCACAGTAAGTTTATTAAATTTCTACTACTTTAAGAAAATTGAGGTTAATAAGTTAACATGTGAGTGGGAAAGCTGGTTTTTTAAAACAACGGCATCGTATAAACAGAGTATCGAAAAAGTGGCCAACTTGCCACAAGTACCAGGATCCCATGAGCCTCCAGCAGTCATATTATGTCGCAGCTACATTCCTCTGCGACCGCCCGCCGCTCCCGTCCCCTGTCCATCACTGTCACTTCCAAGAAAAAAAAACCGTGTATTTGCCCATAAACCTCTCGGCTCAACTGTTCCAATCTATGGAAATAATTAAAATTTAAAAAAAGTTAATATCTGATACTTGAGTTTAAAAAAGTTATTCTTTTTTTCTTGTCAATGTGGTTGATAAAAAAATATCGACCTGACTCGTTTGTTGACATGTTAGCAGTTGCGTTACTGACGTAACTCATTAATTTTTTGTTGTTTAATTTACTTTTCCCATTTTATTTGTATTTTACTCGTCATAAAACTAAATAAAACATAAAATTTAAATGTAAGTCACAAACCAGAAGTAAAATTATTTAAGTTTTAAACCATTTACAACAGAGAAGGAAAAATAAACGAACTCACTGTGTACCAATTCAAAATATAAAATTTCATTTTTACGAAGATATCCCGGAAAACGTCCACTGAATTAATTGTACACGACAACACGACAGCAATTATAATTTTCTTGATGTTGGCTCTACCCCCATAAACATGAAGCTAATTAATATAACAACAATATTGTACCTCCAAACCACTCCTCCACTCGCGTATGTTAGGAAAAAAGTAAAAAAGTTTACTTTGATAAATTGTCATAGAAATAAGTATAGAAACGAAGAAAATTAAGGTTAATTGGCGATGTCAGCAAAAACATCACAGAGTTTATTGTTTAGTTACTACAAAATAATAGATTCCCCTACAAAAATCGACGAAATTCAATTCGACGAGATCGAGATTTGGGAAAGTAATTAAGATTGTCTATTTTGATCAAAAAACGGAGAATTCCGTATATACTACTTATTTAGGGTACTATATATACTACTTATGTTATATTATGAACATAAAAACAAATAACCGGCCAAGTGCGAGTCGGACTCGCGTTCCGAAGGGTTCCGTACATTACACAATTTTTAAAAATGTATTTTTTTATATGACACGTATATTATAAAAAAAGGTATTTGACGTGGAAAAAACTATTTATTTATTTACTCGGGGGGAGGGGGGGTCAGAAATCATCGAAACGTAATATTTGAGCGCCCCCTTATTGCCAGTTGTCTTAGAGTCATGTTTGTGAATTCGAGTGTACATTAACAAACTCTCATTAGATTATAGGCATACACGCTCGACCGCGTTACAACCAATCAAAGCCAGACAGGTACCCTATAATTAATTAGGGTTATGTATACGATACGATTTCTATTAGTTTTGATCTAGGTGTCGTGACTGTTCATGAACCAGCCGGCTCGATATAATGAGACCGCAAGCCCAGACTATTAACAACACCAATTGAGTCATTTGTTAAGCGGCCCGCATAAAGGCAGGCCAATGTCAGATAATTAGCAGTATTATTTGATTGAAATCAGCTACATCCATTATAATCGAACCTTTAGCCTCGGGCCATCTTTAGAATTTATAAAAGAATGTAATTAATCGTTGATTTATCAAATCGTGAATATTAAATAAAATTGTTCATATTGTTAACACCGCCAGGACGTAATCGTATACATACACAAAGTGGCTAAACTATATAACTCGCCGTCAATTAAAATGACGGACGGGCTTGTAGTAAATTCTCTTTCACACTAGCCTGCCCGAAGCAGGTATAAATGAGATAGAAATAAGAGGGCAAGCCATGAAGGAGGATGCCTCAAGATGGACTGGCGTATTTAAGGAGCCCACTGATTGTCAGTCCGCCGGACGATATCAGCCTGTCAGTTGTTCGGAACTGTCAACTTTTTGGTCTAACTGACAGGCTGATATCGTCCGGCGAACTGATAATCAGTGGGCCCCTTTAATGGTATGCTGACCGGCCTGAGAAGAGATGGCGGGATAACGCATTTCGATAAAAAAAATAACCAAAATTTCCGCCAAATGGACCCTTCCATTAGAGTATAAGACTAGGGGGAATGTGTCCAAAAGTGAAATACTATTTGTTAGGCTACTTATTAAAGAAATATTTGAAATATTTAAATACAAAGTCCAGTTACACGATTTGTGCGTTGCGGTTGACATCGCGTGCTAACGGTAGATCATAACCGCCGGTTAACAGTTATTACTCGGGACAAAACATTAAGATGTGTCGGAGGTTTATTAACCTCTACCAGAGATGGGCAAAATGTAATCGACTAACGATTAACAATTAAGATTACAAGAATTAATTGCGACTGACGATTGAAAACGACGATTGATCAATCTTAGTTGTATAGAGTGCAACTAATTTAGTTACAACTAAATTAGTTGCCGATTGATTTCGGACAACTAAATTTTGTAATCGACTAATTAGTTAGACTATTTTCTCGCGACTAATGTTAGAAGCAAATTGAATAGAATACCTCGGTATGGCTATGTTGACAGACTGATTAGGACATCTTAACGGATGTTTAAAAATAAAATAGTCATGTATTAGTTGTATTACTTACGATATTTTGACCGTTTCTAAGGAGTGAGATCTGTTCTCACTATAATTTTGCTACTAAACTAAGTTTTTGATTTCTTTTTAAAGTAAGTTAAGTTTAATGACCACACGTTGAAAACAAAATAGACCGCGTAGATAATAAACAACATGCAGATGTGTCATTCAATAGAACGTGTTATTTTTAGAAGATGCGTCGGCACTTGCACCAAAATGCAACAAACAACTTCCAGTTCCAGGTAAGTAGGATTATCCCATTGTTTTGTCACCGCGTGACACTAAAAAGAGTTTTACTATTGTCAGAGACAGCAAAATATTGATAGTTTCTATGTCTAAGATTTACTCAGTATCGTATAATTCAAAGTATTAATAATGCACCAACCTACTTTATTGTTTGCGATTTGTAAACAATGCAGTTTTTCGCTATTTGTCGTTATTACCAATATATCGTTATAATAATATTATGGCATTATTTGCATTGTCATTCAAGCATTTCAAATTAAACGTGTATACATAATTTTAGCTCAATCGGATGAAGATATCTGCTTCAAAATAAGTCGCAAAATTCTACCCAAACTAACATAGTTACAACATACGAGTACCTCCGTATGTTACATACATACGTACTTGTAGTTACATATTGCAAGATAAAAAATGCAAAAACGGGCGACTACGTAGTTTTAATATAGATTTAATCGTGAAATTTAGTCGATTGAAACTAAAACTAATTTAGTTGTTAGTCGAACATTCTCACAACTAATTTAATCGCAACTAAATTAATCGCGATTAAAAAATGACGATTGATATTTTTAATCGATTGATTAGTTAACTAAAAGATTAATCGATTAATGCCCATCTCTGACCTCTACTTACTAATAATAATGTCTACTTATGCTAAGTGTTCGGCTTATATGAAATGACATGAAAATATTTTAGAAGAGACTGCAAAGAGTGTCAATCGTGACTGTCTGTAGAAAAAAATCGGACAAAAAAACCATATTAAAACAAGTAGGAGTCGGGCAAAATAAATTTAACTGTTAATAGAGATACAACAAACAGAAAACAAAACAATATTCTTCTTTGGGGGTCCTTTAATTTAATTGGGTATACTTTTTTTTATCAGTCAGACCGGCAATAGAAAAACGCACTTGTAAAACAACACTGACAGACTATACTTGCGAAAGGTTTTGAAGCTATCTAAATAGTAAGGCCTGTCCCGTTAAGTCTTTTCACAAGAACTAGGTAACTTGGTAGGTATTTCTGGTTTATTTACTTTCATATTTTAATATATCATATGGTATACTCATAAGTCTTTATTTACAACATTTATCAATTATTTTATTTTGTAATGTGAGCAGGAGCAATATCTTTCCTTCAAGTCCCATATAAAATCTTGCGAGCACTATGTTCGGATATATTTGCACCTGACGCCAATATTTTTATTTCACTAGTTAATTATTCCATAAATTTAAGAATGTCATTTAATTCCGCTTCTGATAACGCTAAACATAAAACCCTTTATTGTCTTCGGTTACCGCGATAGTTACTCATGAAATAAAACTATGAAAACGGATTATATCGCGTATATTGAATTTATAATACATCCCGTCCCATCCATAGTTTGTAGTCTATGATTGTTCATTATTTTAGTATGTGGGTATTTTTGCACTTTGTAATTTTACCTCAGTCACCCGTTGACCACGAACGCTGTAAAGAGTTCGAAACGTCGGGATGTATTATAAATTCAATATACGCGATATAATCCGTTTTCATAGTTTTATTTCATAAAACCCTTTGTTAAAGTTTGGCTAAATTATTTGGGTTTTATTTCATATATGTGTCTATCAAAATGGTTTATTTTGAAATTCACCACGAGTCATCTAGTCAAGCGCTACATTATAACATAGTTATAGTTACATTGTTATAACGGCATTTCAGGTAGCTTATGTAGCTGGAGATCCTGGGTTCGAATCTTGGTAAGAACATACATTTGTGTGCTTACAATGAGTATTTCTTCCTGAGTTATGGATAGCTTTGCTTAGTTTGGGGCTAGGTCGTTCTGTGTGTCCCCAAATATCTATTTATATACTCAATTGACATTCTTCCACAATCAAAAATATTCCTAGATATTATATCCAGAAACATCTCAATATAAATAACTCTGAGCATAATTCAACTCTGCAAGAGAAAGTGAAGCTATCGCCATGCTCTTGTAAAGAAAATATTCACAACTTTTGGAATACGGCCAATGCTTATTCATAGGCACCGTAACCAACTGACGAGCTATTTTGGTAAAGTTAATTGTTAACCTGTTCGTTTGGGGCGCTTTAGGTAGAGTTCGGTAAAATGTCCTGCTCATTTTACTTAAAGTTTTGTTTGTTGTTATAGCGGCAACAGAAATACATCATCTGTGAAAATTTCAACTGTCTAGCTATCACGGTTCATGAGATACAGCCTGGTGACAGACGGACAAACAGACAGACGGCGAAGTCTTAGTAATAGGGTCTGGTTTTTACCCTTTTGGTAAGGAACCCTAAAAACGACTTATTTTCAACATCAAGATATAGCTTTTCCATATTCATTTATACGCCTTTTGTACGATAAGTTTTCTTTTAACGCGTTACTGGCCTAAATTAGCTATGAACCGTTTCTCTTTATCTGTCATTTTGACTTATGTATTTGTAAGAATGGGATAAAATATAATTTAACTAAATCGGGCCCGTAAAGTTTTATGAATAAGGGGGTAAATTAATAAATAATACACGTAGGTATATAGGTATATTTCATCTGAGAATTATGTCATATGGAAATATGTATGTCCGTTCTCATTTCATACAGGTTATCTTTTGGAGATATATTGATTCTCTGTTGTTGTAGGATGTGTTGCTATATGTTTATGGGCAACAAATTACATATGTAGTTATACGAAACATAGTTTTTTGCTACATTGCATTCCAACGATAGAAAGGTAATGAAAGTGTGTATATATTGTAATTATTTCTAGCATTTAATTAGTTTGTAATAGTATAGGAAAAACTAGTATCAAGTATTTCAGTAATCACTATAGCGTTGTTTACGTTGCGCTATATATATTTTACCAGAGAGAACAGAGTGTATAGAGGGTTAATGTCATAGTAAATTTTGTAGTCACAGTAAATTTACTACCATCTTTCGACACAGGATTAAAACTAAAAATGAAAATAAATAAAAATGACAAAAAATGTATAATGTATGTGTATATATATATGGATAAAAAAAAATTTTGAACGCCATATGACTGACCTATGTTCTTCCACTGATATGTGTTAAAATTGTTAACTATCAAACGGTGTCGCCAACACCATTTACACGAGTATAGGCCAAAGGTATGGCGCCATCTATTCGAGCATACATTTTTCTTGATTTTCCGAGGCACATTTTTTCTATAGACTTATCTTATACGGAGTTACATATACATATCTTTGATTTTACGCTTGTCAATTGAGACAAATATTTATAAAGTAAGTACGTGATTAAGGTGAAGTCAACAACCTATAAATGCCTAATAAATACTTAAAAAAAGTTTTGCAATTATATGTTTATAACATTAGGATATGTTTATATATTTTCTAATATTTCAAGTAAATTACATTAAAGATTGCATTATTATCTGATTATTTCATGCAAAAGTTGAACATGAAATTGAGATGTATTTTGGGCTGTACATGCATTGTACCACTAGGTAGTAAAACAAACAAATTAAGCCTACATCGCTTTACAAGAAATATGCGTGCCTACTCGTAATAAATGTAATAATAATGTCGCGCCTAACGCCACCTTAGCACATTACGCCACTAAAACAATATTCACACTCATAATGAGGCCCTAGGTAAAGTGCATTGACTGAGCGTAGAACAATAGCGCCCTTATCAGTCTGCATCGGCAATCAAGACACGTGCTTGATGTTGATAGCGCGGTAACTCCCGCGTAATCGCCGATTGATGTTATCTTGTATTCATTTTTGTCGTGAATGTCAATTGGTAGAGTCTATTGGAGCCTATATTTACACAATGCGTAGCTATTTGGGAATTTTGGGAATCTTCCCAAACTCTTGAGTTAAACGGTTGGAAGTTTAAATTTACGTAATTATGTATATGTATAGAATTTAAGGTCCTACGAGCATTTATGTAGCGCTTAAGGCGCAAAGAGCAGCCTTGTTAAACGACTTACGAAAGTCAGGATCATTTTAATGAATGCCCCAGATATCTCGAGTTTTAGGATTCCGTACCCAAGGGTAAAAACGGGACCCTATTATTAAGATTTCACTGTCCGTCCGTCTGTCACCAGGGTGTAATCTCATGAACCGTGATAGCTAGAAATTTTCACAGATGATGTATTTCTGTTTACTAAAAACAGAATAAAATAAATTTTAAGTGGGGCCATTCGGTTAAGTGAAACTGTTAATGAAGATTGTAAATAGATAGAGATAACTATTTATGGCCTTATTTTTATGCGATGCACCATAGTGCCATAGCCGTAAGTGAAAGTTATGGCAATATAAGGAAAAAATGAGATATTTTTTGTTAAATAAAATTGCAGCGCAACACTTAGGTAGGCAACGCCTTATTGCTCATTGTGGAATAAGATAGTCACCCTGATAAGTACTTATGTACCTTAACTTTGCATGTGTCGAACTTTTAAAAGCAAAGCTATGAAACTGTCTGTAACCATTAGTAACTGTGACGCCTGGGGCACATTCTGTAGAAAACTACATACATTACTTAACATTATACCTATGTCTATTATTATGAACCGAAATAACCATTTAAGGAATGAGTCACTTCTCACATACACATAACATTAGAAGGGCAAATTCCAGAACAACGAGAAAACTAAGAACTTGTTTTATGAGGTCTGTTTTGTTTATGATTTGGTGTAACAAGTTATACTAACCAAGACCATGTCCAGTTCTCAAAGAATGACTACCTATAGAGATAGATAGATAAATGATTTATTTGTACAGCTGCAATTACACACAATATTAATTTACAAACACATCAGAAGAAAAAAAAAATACTAATTACTACTTACACTAACAAAGAAATAAAATTATAACGAAAAGATTATAGAGAAAAGGAAGTACGGCCTCTCAGCTCAGTAGATTCATAAACAAACCTAAAAAAATTATATTATATTGGGATAAACCGAAAGACAAGTAGGAGTAGGTATATTCGTAAACCCTATAATCAAATCAGCTCTATGCAAGTTACGCAACGCGAAAGACAGATTTTGTGTGATTCTTTTCCCGTTTGTCGCTTCAGTAAAGACGCTGGCGAAGGTACGTACTTACTAAACTCGCAATATATCATCAAACACCCCAACAACCACGACTTGAGCATTTTCACATACCGACACCAAACAATAAAACAAAACATGCCCGTAATCATAGCGCAGCCGCGGGCGGACATTCTGTAGCGAAACGCTCGAAAATTACACACCATGCCTTTATCACGAATACTTAAATATATTTGTCGGCCACAATCATGGCCGGTCGGCGTGACGAGACGGTCCGCTGACCACGTCTTCGCCTATTGGAGGAGTTACTTTTTGAAGAAATTGTTGTAAGCCTAGTCCACTACTTAGTTTTTATTTTACTATACTATCCGCAAACCAAAATGACGTCCGAGATCATATTATTATCTCTTTCACTCTTGCTTGTACTATGCAAGTTTGAATGAAAAGTTATACAGCCCCGGTTGGTTTGAGGATAATATAGAGTAGGTATAAGACAAGTAGGCGCTGTGTTTACAAATGGCATCTTCGCTATGAATGACGATGACGGTGACAATGCCGTAATGGGTGTGGGTTTTTAAGGATAGTTTTTATTTGTGATTTCATAATGTTTACTAGTTTTCGCGATGAGCTACATCGGAAAATAGAATAGAATAGAATAATGTTTGTTCAGGCAACACATCATTAGTTACATTACAAAATGCATTTAAACAAAAATGTGAAAGAAGAAGTATACAAAACACAGATAAAGACAAAGATGTGAGGCTGAAATGGTCTCCACTCAGCATTGCAGTTGGCACGACTAGCGTTATCAACGGCGCTGGTTTTCTGCGGAGCCAGCGCGGTGTGCAGTGCGGCACGGGGCAGCATACTGCGCGACTTGTGTGTCAGAATAGTAGATTGTGTCACAAGGGAGCAAAATGACATATTTACGGCGAGGGCGTACAATTGAATCCTAAACGAAGCGAAGGATTCTATAATAGAATCCTGAGCGTAGCGAGGGATTCTAACATAGAATCCTGAGATTCCTGAGCGTAGTGAGGGATTCAAGTGTTAACGCCCAAGGTGAAAATAATTTTGCTACCATGTGACACATACTGCTTTTCACATCACCTATGAGGAAATTACATACATATATTAGGTTTCAAAACATTATTATTTTAAGCAAAGATCGATACGGACAAAGTGCCAAAAATATGTATACACGACCTTAGTATAGGTAGGTACATACTTCTGGCACTTTGTCCGTATCGACATTTTCAGACGTGACTGTACTGACAAATTAAAAGTACCTACAGCTCATAATTATGTACCTAATATCTTTTCAAAGACAGCAGCAAACACCTAAAATGATACAATGAAAATCAAGTGCATTATTTTTGTAGATTTTTCTGGTAACAAATTAGCTCTTAAGTACCCTTTTGAACCAAATCTTCGGAAGAACACTATGAAGACTGATATCACTTATATTTATTATTATAAAGTTATTGATTTAAACTAAGTATTTACAAATTTATACACAATACAGAACCGCATAATTATGCTTTGTGAAATATTTGTACAAAACTTTTTCAATATAAACTTTTTAAATTGCATAGACAAGTAGGTATGGCTGCGTTTCAGGAGACCTAAAATGTCAAAATAAAAATTAAATTATTAAACTAATGTTTTTTTTACGTTTCTTTGTAAATATTACGCTAATTATTTAATTTACCTAATTTAAATATGATATTAATTAATTTAAAATACGCTAATTACATTTATTGTTTACAATTACAACAAAATATTATTTGTTAGAAAAATTGTATGCACGTAATCGATTATATGCATACTAATTTCATATGTCTTTGTGTCAATATTTCATACTGGCAACAAAATGTCCTTGAACAGAAAAGTGTCACTTTGATCCCTCCTAGCAGGGAAGAAAAGTTCCCTTTTCGAATTGGTGATGTGAAATAAATAATATGTTATATATAGGAATTATATAATAATAATTTGTAATAATATTATAATGTTTTACTTAATAGTGATTTTGTATTGTACTGTGTTAGACTACTTATGTACAAGTACAAGAGCACTAGATTTCCTAGATTTAAGGCTACATGTGCTCTTTCCGTAATGTGGTCCTATCAAATAAAATCTCTGTGTTAGCTAGCTAGTTGGAAGTTTCTATCGAATTAATTTTGTTAAACATTGTGTCCTCTAGGCTAGGATATGTTGTGTGCGTAGACCTCGGCAGCCGATTTTCACAGGCGTACTCCCTCATCCGCCTCTAATTGCGCGCACGCAGCGCCGATTTTCGAAAGAAACGGATTCTTACTCACACGCCATATGCATTTTATACATTCATCCCAACACATGGACGGAGAATAAATAGTATGTGATAAACTGATAACAACGAAACTATACCTGTCGCGTCGAATGATGATCCCTATATCAGTTTATTTTTATCACTTAAATGTTTGTATACATTTTTTGGAAGTTTAGCACATTAATTTTTATTTAGAAATGTAACATTTCAATCAATAACATGGTAATAATATATTTCTTTAATTGTTTTTTCAATTAAGCCCAAGCAAAAGAGATTTGAAGAACTGTCATAGTTATCGTCATTCGACGCGACAGGTATAGATTACTACTGAAGTAAACAATACTTATCAATTTAATCAAGGATGGGTCATGTTTGTTATTATGATTTAGAAATTGCTTGTTATCGATATCGATAACACTTGAGTCGGTATTTAAAGAATCATTAGCATCATTGGTACGTTTATGCCCCTGAAAAACCGGGCTATGGACATCACCCCTGCTTGACCGACGAAAGGTGTTTTCTGCTCACAGATCTGTAAGTATGTCAGTTGTAGTTTTTCGCTCATTCCAAACATAGTTTGTTATGAGAGTGACGTTATGTTATACATATAGCTGTCAGTCTGTCAGTCAGCACATGATATAGAGCGTATGAGACTATTTGAGTGGGTAAATTTTCGTGTGCATATCTTTGGGTAGAAGACTATTTAAATTCCATATAACTTACCTATACTTAGTCGAATTGGAGTGAAAATAGTACATCTAGTTCAGAATACGCCTGTCAAACTTTAACGTTTCACGAAAATATACAGTCATCTACATTTCCGTTCATCGGTTTTCCACGCTTTTAGGCTTACTAAAATTATCCGTTCATGACAGTAAATGTGTCAAACTGTGCTAAATAGTTTGTGAATTTGGAAAATCACCTAATTGACGAGGCCGCCGAAGTACAGAGACAGAGGCACTTTTTCGAACCTACAGGAGATGATCGCCAGCGTCTGAACTTACACCTTGAAAGCAAATAAACAGCAATGTAGGTATTAATCAATTATGTATTAATTATTAAACAAATATTAATAATAAATGAGCAACGACAAGAAAACGACGCTAGTACAGGTTAGAAGTAGACGGGTTGGGTAGGGCTGCACCGTCATTGAAACCGAAGAAATGGTATTAATCAATGTCACACTATGCATTCATTGTCTTTCATAAGTTAGGAAGAAGTTATAATCGTAATTTATATTAGTATATGGCTATTATGGCTGTCCTTAACAATACGGAATTTTATTAATTAATAATTGTTATTATTATTGTTAAGTTTAGTGACTTTTAATATACTTTAAATCTGACTATTTACTTTAAGTAAACTATGTTAGTTGTACATTTGTGTGTCAGTTTAATAATAAAAAAAACAATAACGTTAAGAAACTAAGATGCTGTGCGCTATTTTATGGCCTATAAGCATTCTTAAATACCTGTACCTTACCTAAGACAACTCGAAACCATATAGTCATTTTTCGCCGAGGAATTAGTTCATAACCATTCCGAAACAGTTTTTTCACATCACCTATTCGAAAAGGGAACTTTTCTTCCCTGCTAGGAGGGATCAAAGTGGCACTTTTCTGTTCAAGGACATTTTGTTGCCAGTATAAAATATTGACACAAAGACATATGAAATTAGTATGCATATAATCGATTACAATTTCTTTATAATCGATTACGTGCATACAATTTTCTAACATAAATAATATTTTGTTGTAATTGTAAACAATAAATGTAATTAGCGTATTTTAAATTAATTAATAGCATATTTAAATTAAGTAAATTAATTAATTAGCGTAATATTTACAAAGAAACGTAAAAAACATTAGTTTAATAATTTAATTTTTATTTTAACATTTTAGGTCTCCTTAAATTTAAAAAGTTTATATTTAAATAGTTTTGTACAAATATTTCACAAAGCATAATTATGCGGTTCTGTATTGTGTATAAATTTGTAAATGCTTAGTTTAAATCAATAACTTTATAATAATAAATATAAGTGATATCAGTCTTCATAGTGTTCTTCCGAAGATTTGGTTCAAAAGGGTACTTAAGAGCTAATTTGTTACCAGAAAAATCTACAAAAATAATGCACTTGATTTTCATTGTATCATTTTAGGTGTTTGCTGCTGTCTTTGAAAAGATATTAGGTACATAATTATGAGCTGTAGGTACTTTTAATTTGTCAGTACAGTCACGTCTGAAAATATCGATACGGACAAAGTGCCAGAAGTATGTACCTACCAAGGTCGTGTATACATATTTTTGGCACTTTGTCCGTATCGATCTTTGCTTAAAATAATAATGTTTTGAAACCTAATATATGTATGTAATTTCCTCATAGGTGATGTGAAAAGCAGTATGTGTCACATGGTAGCAAAATTATTTTCACCTTGGGCGTTGACACTTGAATCCCTCACTACGCTCAGGATTCTATGTTAGAATCCCTCGCTACGCTCAGGATTCTATTATGGAATCCTTCGCTTCGTTTAGGATTCAATTGTACGCCCTCGCCGTAAATATGTAATTTTGCTCCCTTGTGACACAATCTTTACTATTGTGTAATAAGAACGAAGTGGTTTCGCTAAATTGCCAGTATCAGTGTTTTACCGTAGTATAGCAAACACATCGATCAAACGGCCGCGGCCGTTTTGAGGTCGCGCGCAGATGAATAATGCACCCAGCCCATTAGTGGTCATTATATGCAAATAATATTCCACATTACCTCTAAAGCACTTTTGTATACGAATATTAGAAGTTGTTTGAACTCAAATAAACGACCATTATTTTGTATCGGCATCAAATGGACGCTGATTTGAGATTAGAAAGTTTTCTTATTACAGATAATGTACTGTTTGAAAATTACTAGGAAATCAAACCTTTATAAAGGTTTATGCCATGTATGGATTTTTATTTATTATTTAAACTAATTTGTTTGTCTGAAGCATTGACTTATTACATACTTCGTAAAGACGGCCCCTTACGAACACTATACACGAAGTGGCCAGTGCATTGGTGCACAAATGGCGTTTGTGCGCATTTTCGTTGGTACTCATGTTCACTCGGCATTTATGAGAGGGCATCTCTATCTGGCATATCTCTACATTATACTATCCTTACTTTTGAAATCTTTGGTCTGAAGTGTTTATTAGTTGGCGTCATTGAAATCTTACCGATAACAGATTGTTACGTGAGCTTGGATCATCCGTGCGCTTTTAGGTAGGTCGGGACGGGAATTAGGCGAACTCATCTACAAAATTTATCCATCATATACTATCATATGTATATATTTATTTTGTAAATAATTGTTTCTAATTTATTGAATGTTTTTAGTCTATTGTTTTGAATTTAACGAAACTGCTGACATATGATTGTAATTTAATAATTTTGAATGTAATTTTATTATTTATTTTATTTATTTTTAACTTTATTGCACAGTAAGAATATACAGTGACAAAAGGCGGACTTAATGCTACACGGCATTCTCTACCAGTCAACCTTTAGGCCAAACAGAGAAACATAGTTGGTGCGGGGTAATTTTGATTGTCACTGTTATTTTTCATATTCAATTATTCATAATGTAAAAAACTGACAATCACAATATAAATTCCTAAGAATTTACCATGTGTAATTTTAAGTGCAATTGTATATTGTGAGATAAATAAATCGTATCATATCATATCATATATGGTATATTGTCTAATATCTCATACTCTAAACGTTCATGCATATAGGTACTCGTAGATAAGAAAGACAGGAGGTTTTTTTACGTCAAATAGGTATATTCATCAGACGAGCTGAACTTAATACTCGATAGTAACCGATACGAAAAGCCAGTGCAGGATGACAATTAACTCATAAAAAAGTCGAAATCGCAGCTGATTGGATGAAATTAATCAATGGCGGCCAGGGGCCGTCAATGGAATGGATATTTTATGTACCGTGGGCGAAAAGTGGGCACCAATTTGTCCGCAGTTTTTTAATTAGTATGGATGTGAGAGAACGAATTGGTTTTATGCTTGCCACCAGCCGCGGCGCGTATGAAAAAATGTAACACCATTTAAAAGCGCGAATTTATTTGTTGGATATCACGATAACGAGGTAACCCTAGTAGCGATGCCCAGATTTTCTATATTTTATAAATGCAAATATGAATGCATCCTAAAATCACTGCGCGTAACGTGAACTATATAACCTTCCGTATAAAATGAACTTAGTTAACGAACGCTGTTCTAGTAGAACACAATATTTAGCAAAAAAATGGTTTTAATTTAAAATTTCTAGCTCAGCAAATATTCTAAAAAACGGTTACTGGGTATAGTAATTGGCGAGTTCTAAAACGTGTTCGAATTGCACATACCGAGAATCAGTTAACATAAAACACACTGTAACAATCTTCAAGTTTTTTTGCCCAATCAAAAGACTGGCTCAGGAAAGAAAGGATTGGCAATTGCCAGAGTAATTACTCTACCGACAAGAGTAAAGCTCTTAAGAGTCCCCGGCAAGCTCGGCCGCTTGTCACCTTCCCATATAAACGGAGTATCGTTCTCATTTTAAAACTACGTGTTGAATTGTAATGAAACTTTGCACGTACAATGACATGAGGGATATCTAGGTCTGTAATTTGTTTATATAGCTCCAGTTTATAAAATATATTGTAACTACGTTTGTATGGAGAACCTAGCTTGCCGGGGACCCTTAAATTATGATGATGATGATGTAACAATTTTCAGTAAAACTACACAATATATAATATCAAAATTGTATACATATACACAACACACAATATAAACAACCTTTACGAATCCCTATATAGTGACACGACTTGCAGCAAGAAAACTCTTTCGTTTAGACATTTTGTGAGAAAATACTGGAATATCTAATAGCAGAAGCTTTCAGATTTAGGATTATCTATGGTTATACTTAGTACATATTATCGCCTAAGATATTCTATTCTTCGCTGTCGTTATATAACTGTGACTAGCAGGCCAATTCGAACGTAGGTACACTGACGTCAGAAGGATATTTTAATTATGCTATTTAGTTTTCGTGTGTCTCACCCGCGCCAATACATACTTAGACGGACAAGTACGAATTAAATGCAAGATAACTGAATTACATTAGTTAGATGTCATTCTGATATCAGTGTACCTACATCCGAATTGGCCTGTTAGTCAGGTCGGCCTTGCGGCTCCCGTAGGTAAGTAGGTTATTCGACAATCGCCTAATCGCCGGGTTGGCCCGCAGCGTCTTCCCCTCTCAGCTCTAATTAGGCTCACATTCTCATTCCGTTTTCGCGTTTAATTTCGCCAGCGGTTTCGCCTTAATTACGTTATTCGCGACGGGCCCCGCTTGTTCCTGCCCCTATAGTTGTTTTTAAACGATACAGTTATTTAACTATTGCTTTGTGGCCTAAGGGCAAGTTATAGTAGGAAGCGAAACATTTTATTTTAATAATATTAATACCCACATGTCGCTATTATTTATAGGTTTACTTATGGCAGTTGCTTTGGGTGTTTGGTTTTAGTCACCATCTCGACTTAAACATGCTACAATTTGAAATGTCATTGGAATGAGAGACGTAGTTACTAGTAACGGGCTGATTGCGTCAAACTCAATGTTTGCTGCGTCTCGAAAGCGTGTAGAAAGCCATTACTTGCCGGCTATGTCTAATGAAGGCTATAAGGGCCAGATATTCGTGGCGTGATCGCCATTGCGTGTCTACTAATGAGCGACCGTCGCGTGCGCACCTATCGCACTTCGTTAAATCGCACCCGGACTACGCGATATACGGAGCCGGTATTAATGTCTTTGTTTCGTTGATTTTGCCAACGTTTTGTTAGTTAATAGCGTTATTTGTATGATGCTATCGGTGTCCGGATTGGGGTTTCTTATCGGGTAATGCTGTAATCAATGTTGTATTTCTTGTAAACAAACTAAATTGCGGGCATTTTCGGATACTTCCATTACTTTTTGCCCGAATATGAACTCTATTTCTCAGAAGTTCATAGAAAGTATCCAAATGTTGTAGGTCATAAAAGGTTGTTAATTTTAAAGGGTCAGAAGGCAGAACTCTAATTATATTACCTTGTATTCAGTCCAAACAAATGTTTTGTATTAAACTGATCGTTACTGACAAAATGGGGGAATTAGTAAACAGTTCCGGTAAAAGCGAACGCAACCCTAAAAATGACATCCAGTACACGAAATACAATTGTGCATAATTACTCAAACTTATGTTTAGTCCATTATTAAGCCAATCTGTGCTTTGACACAAAGGAAAATGGATTTTATTACAATAGGACAGAGTAATTTTTGTGTTTTCGCGGGGGTAGCGTAACGTGGTGCGTGTTTAGGTCCGCGGGGTGGCTTGGGAACTTCGCAGGTGGCGTTTTCATTATTCAAGCTCCATTGATTGGATACTTTGTTGCCGTTTAAAAATCTTATTAGCAACCGCCCGACAACAAAGCCGCGCGATGAGCCTCCTCAGACCCTCTATTTACAAGGTAAGTGATTTTTTTTCAATTACAACGATGAGCTGCAGGTTCGAAAGTGTAAGTCATCTCGTTAGTGAATGTTTTATTCCCTGTGTAGGTTTGTCAGCAATGAGTGCGATGAGTAGGCTGTTTTTTGACATTTTTGTCAAAGGCTGTGTGAATGAGCGTTTGTATTCTTATGTTCTTTTTGACCTAATATCGATTAGTATGAGATATATATATATATATATATATAATTAGAGCCTAAAAAACTGTATAAGGCTAAATAATCCTAAAAGCAGACATGAAAACTGGCATACGAGTATGTGCCATGCACGCAGACTTGATTTATACAGAACACAACGTCAACTTGTGTCGTGTGTTTTTTCTTTAGATGTTTTACCTTTTGTCATTGGTGATGAAAATATGGATACATATTTATGACCGCGACTACACTCCAAATTTTAGACACGACATGCCTCGCCTCGTCAGCGATGACCCCTATATTACGGGTAATTACGCTAGACATTCAACAAATTACATTACCGCTATAGCTGCGTAGGTACCATCATTATGTGTATGTCCGACAATTAACCAAATTACGTCGAACAAAGAAAATCGCTCCGAAAGAAAGGGTTACTGAAATAGGTAAATACATTGTCCGCTTTACTCGCAGAGAAATAGAATTACAATCTAAATTAATTACGCTTTTAAACCGTCCGTTATTCTTAATTAGTTTCTGCACCGCAGCGGAAGCTCGCGCACTCTCTTAATGAAGGGTAGTTTCAAATCAGTGCGTTTGATCAACTCTGTGCAGTCTTAATTACGGCACCCGTTCCGCGCGGGACAATCCGGTTATTTATGACTACATAAGCTTGATTATTCTTTAATGAATACTTGTTTTAAAACGTTTAATTAAGTTTTATGGCGACAGGGCCGCTCAGACGGGCGTCCCGCCGCTCCGCCGGCCGCGGGCTAATTGGATCGGGTTGACGCACCCCGCGCCCCCCGCCGCACCGACCACCCCCGAGCCCCTCACTTCACCCACTCCTAATTGTATGAAATTGCTAATTGGAAAATTTTATAAACGCGGCCGCCCGCAGGCCTACGCCGGACTCCGTTGTTCCGAAGAAAAATTAATTCAAAGGGTCAACCTCTTCGTGTTTCTCTTAAACGAGGCAGAAGTAATCTTGTTTGCCTCTAAGAAATTAATTGCCGGACCTTCTATTGACTCGACATTAAAGATTCAAGTGACGCTCTGCCTGTTTAAATCAACGTGAGTGGTTCCCCTCCAGCGCCCTACTCGTTACCCCCATTACTCGGACTGGGAAAAACAAATTTAAGTTATCTTTAAAGCATACAAGCTGTAAAAGTTGATCATTTTAACTATATTTCTAAATCAGAATAAATATCCTTAAATAAGTAGGTAAGTAAGGGCATTTTTATACAGTAGGTCAAACTACCAGCGCCAGCGATTTGAAAAGTGGGACCACTTCACTTTAGAGAACGGAACCACCGGAAAAATTCTGTTTATTTTCAGTTTCATTATTATCTTCGACGGAATGCCAATTCCAACACACTTTAGCTTCTGTTAATGACAATGGGTATCCAGGAGCGCTGACTTAAGCTTCAACTTGATTTACAGTCCATTCTAACTTCGTTTTCCATTGTTCCAGGGCGTGTAGTTGGCGTGGTGTCGAGCGGTCCCCGCTCCAACCGTCAAGCTGGCTGCGAGCGCGTTGAGCATGAACCCGCACTACCACGGGTACGCGGAGCTCAGCTCGCCGCACCCGCCCTCCCCGGAGGCCGCCTTCACAGCCAACGGACACGATTACCCACACAACAACAACAACCCCGCCCTCAAAGAATGCGCGGGCTGCGGCGGCAAAATCGTAGAAAGATTCCTTTTACACGCCTTAGACAGATACTGGCATCACGGGTGTCTAAAATGCACGTGCTGTCAGCAAGCTTTAGCGGACATGGGACGGTCTTTCTACTTCAAAGGAGGGATGATATTATGCAAAAGCGATTACACGAGGTGAGTCATATCCCCTAGCAATATCACATAAGACTGTTAGTTTTTGAATCACGGTTAGCCGTCGGTTTACAATAGAGCGTTCATTTTATGATCTTGCACTACCACAGATACGCGGAACTCAGTGCTTCGCTCACTGCAGTGACGCGCCACGGCGCCACTGAGGATGTCTTTACAGCTTACTTATATAATAACAACCCAGTTTAATCTGAAGACTGAAAAACAGGACTACATACACTGCGGCAGATAAACGTCGAAAACGCTAACGGTTGGCTCAGTGTGAACACACCCTAAATGTTTGTTATTTGCCTCGTTATAGCTGATGTTCCAATCTAATTGGGTAACTTTAGGACTTAAATATTCTTCGGCACAAAACATGTTAAAACTAAGCCTTGAGGTATTCAGTGTGTTTAACGAACCGATTTTTCTCATTGATTATCGATAAAAGATTCAGTTTTTAGTTCATCATCTGATAATGACAATAGCGTGTCTGTCAAACGTTCGATCGGCCAAAAAAGTATATCGAGAAAGCCGCGGGCGCATTGTATGAAAATGCTTTAAACCGTTGCGTTGTGTTTTCTACCTGGGACGGGGACAAAAAGTATAGCTTTGCACACAACAACCGATGAACGGCATCTCGCCGGCTAAATTGGTCTCGTTAGGAGCCCGCTAAGGACTAATTTAGGAGGTAACTAACTTTTTACACCGTCCTTAGATATTTCTTGCAATGCGGACTTATGTTATTTATTCATAAGTTACGGTAGGTACGGGCACGGTACGGGCAAGTAAACAATTATGATAATTGTTGGCTTTACAACTAACGAATGACTATTATTATGGTTTGTTTTCTTGATTAAAGACAATTTGCAATTCATTACAGCGATTGTGCTGATTTGTGTCAATAGGTACCTATTAAGCGTTTCCGAGTGTTTGTCAAAACAGTTCAATTGTGAAAGGATATTATGTTATATATAGTATATATTATGTTATATATACGTTTGATGTAATTATTGTTTACATTTATTATTTTAATATTTTGTTTATCATATTTCAATTTCCATATCCTCAGGCCAACATAACGAAGCGCTGAAAAGACTAATTAAAATTCTAGGATAAATAATATTTAAACAATCATCAAATCAAATTAATAATTGAGTTATAGGTTAATTTACTTGATAACGGGTCATTTCGATGTTACGAAACACCGCAGAGTGGCCACCGCTCTATTTGGTATCATTACTATTACTACAGAAACACAAACATACTCTTACATGTGATAATTGGCACAGTTTTTCTAGGGTATTATTAGATTATTACATCCCTTAAGGGGCCCACTGACTATCAGTCCGCCGGACGATATCGGCCTACCAGTTAGAACAAAAATTTGACTGCTCCGAACAACTGACATGCCGATATCGTCGGGCGGACTGATAGTCAGTGGGCTCCTGTAGCTTCTAGTGCCATAGCACATAGTATGCTCCGTGGTGAGATTATGTAGGCCATACTGAACAACTTTTACTAATGATATTCCGTAGAAAACATTGACAGCTGATTAACAATTTATGTATGGAACTGTCAATTTTGGAACCAAAGGTCCAAATAAATATACCTACTGAAGTCTGACACTTAATCCCCCCCCCACTCCCCAAGACGCTCAAACGTCAAATAGAAGTCACTACCATATACATATTTTTATATAAATTGTGGCAGGTGCAAAATCTGAATTGTACCTATACGTAATATATGTCTGTGGTCATTATTCTTAACCACTGAAAGTGTTCAACCTCGTTAGTGACATAACTCCTTCGTTAGTATTTCTTGCTGGCCCTGCACTTACGAGACAAAAGAAGTTAAAATCCAAGGATTTCAAGATTAATTAATCTGAAGCTAATTTTTTCTAAAACAAGTAAATATTCCACCATTGTCTCATTTAACCCTTTAATTCGCAATGCCAAGAATACTTTACACCAGAATCAAAAAAATATTGCAACGTAATTTTCACTTAAACCCAGTACTTTTTTTAATAAAATGATAGATTGAAACCTAACGCATCTTTGACGACTGAAGTCATTGCCAAGGCATACGTATTTTGACAATTAGTGGCAAGATTGTGCTGCGACAGCAATCGACCGTAGGACGTAAGATAATTATAAAATATTTAAAAATATTTATACCTATAATATCTATTGAAATACTATTACAACGTGTTATTGAGGGTATGTGCTTTATGTTTTTATGTTTTTCTAACGAAATGGAAACTTAACTAAGACAGGACCGGGTTACCATTATGCGTGTTAAGAATGCTTAGCTTCGCGAGATTCTTAGAAATATACTTAGTGTAACGCATGTTAAGCATTCTTAGCACTGCGCCGCTATTAATAAAGTACATTATTGTTGGGCTGTTAAGTAATTTTAACATTGCGAAGATAAGGTTAATGTGAGAGAAGAAGCAACATACACGGCTTGATGGATTCAAAGGTGGTAGGCCGCCAAAATGGCCGTTTCGCAGCGAGCTCCTCCCAACCCAACGTGCAGGATCGATAGCACACGCGTTTAGGTGACGCTTGCACAATTGCACATCCTTATAATCAGAGGTACTGACCACCGTGCTTCCGCTTACCCTCTGCTAATTCTGAGTAGAATATAGGTTTAGGTAAGCGGCGATCGTCCATTCGGAGAACATGCCCACACCACCTGACCTGACGCTGCATGAATAGTGTCTCCATGCCGTACATCCCGGGAACGATGCAGGACCTCGTAGTATGGAACCTGCCATTAAATCCTAAATATAGATCTTAGGCATCTTAGGTGGTACGTGTCTAGTCTTTTGATATCTGGCTTTTACAGGCACCATGTCTCTGCGCCATACAGGAGGACTGGAATTATTAGGGTTAGGTGGGAGTTTGATATTATGGGATCAGTTAGTCGCCGGAAATTGGCAGCGCCGTTGGCAATGCGAGATGGTATTTCTGAAGCCAGTGTTGTCTTGTCGTATTATATAGTGCTCCCAAGATGATCTAGTGGTTTCCCATCTAGATTCAGCGGTGTTGAATCAGATTCAACTCCCCGGGGTAGTTGTTTTAGGATTTGCGTCTTGGAAGCACTTTTTACCAGGCCGAATTGTTGCCAAGAGCGATTTAATGCGTCCACGTAGCTTTGGAGATGCGCCATACTGTCAGACATAAGGCATACGTCGTCAGCGTATAGTATCTCTAATATGGAGACTTATCGCACTTTAGACTTCGCCCTGAACCTCGATATGTCAAAGACACCTTTCTCAGTCCACACATTTGGTTGCTACAGACTTTAAAGCGTCTCTCATCACCACTGAGAAGTATATGGCAAAGAGTGTATTTTAGGTCCCATGACACATCCCTGCGTCACTTCGCCTGTAACCTGGATCTCCTCAGACAGTTCGTTTTCATGTTGAACCTGTGCATTCATACCATCGTGGAATTGGCGAATGAGGTTTACGAACTTCTTTGGATTTCCAGATTTTCGTAGAACAAGCCATAAGGCTGCGAGTGGGAGACTACATACGACGATACTTAAAAGTCGAAAAAGCCCGAGTCAACGTAGACTACCCCCAGACCGTAAAACAGTATACAACGCTCATATGGAAGTAGATGTTGATTTAGCTGATATGTTGGTGGCCCTATATCGGTCAAATTTCAAAACCAAGCGCTACTATATGGCTATGTTTTCTCAAGGTCCTGGACGTATATGTAAATAATGTCTGGTTGTTGTATCGGCGACAAGTAGGAGCTACTGAAAAGACTATGCCACTAAAGTACAACTACCATTGGAGCTTCTACAAAAACAGGGCTGGGCCGTCCAATGGGATTGTACCTGTCAGAAAAGCAACAGTAGTTCCAAGACCTCTACCTGTAGTTCAGTATAGGTAATAATACACGACACTTGCCAGTGTACACCTCATACGGAAGATGTAGGTATTGCAAAAAAGGATACACGAACATTGCTTAAAATGCAAATTGAGATTATGCAGTAGCAAAAAGAAATTGTTTCTACTCTTTTCATGCTGCACAATAAAAACTTTTTATATAAAAAGTATAAATCTGTTATTTATTTATTATCTCTAAACCATGCGCAATGTCAAGAATACTGGACATTGGTGGCAAATGGTCATATGGTGAAAGTCGGGCAACGTCAAGTATTCTTAGCATATGTTTTCTAGAAGAACATATACAAAATATTTTTATTTTTATTTTTCTGTAGTTTATATTACCTCTAAGAACTCATTTAAGTGCTTGAAACCAGAAAATAATAGAAAAAAAAAATTGATCATTAAAGGGTTAACTTTACCGAGAGACATTAAAGAATGTCATTATGTTCAAATAAGCGATGTAAAATGCACACAGCGTCCCGTATTTTCTACCATCCCTCCCGCCAAAAGCGCGGTAACCCTACCTTAATCGATAAACAGCCTATCTACTTTCCAGCTTCATAAGTAGTTACCATCTTTTGAAATTAGTCTGTCTCACGTTATTTATTTTACAAAAGTCGTACATTGTATAGAGCGTTCAAAGTAGATACGGCGTTTTGTGCGCTTGCGGTGTTGTAGCACCCCGCAGCGCTGCAGCGGCCCACCGGCCCACGTGGCCACAGCCGCAGGCGCCCCTCCACGCTCATTAGCGTTAATTAGCTAAACTCGAGGAATTCGACCCAATTAACTATATCCCCTTCCTTGCGACATGCGACGCTTTTTATCGTCGCTCCGATTTCCAACCAGATATTTCTTTTGCTTTATCTTTACGTGATGTACATAAAATTGTTTCATACCGGTCCCAAAGTGTTCCACGCCCCGCTGTGCGAAAGATCTCGTCTCGAATTCTAGTAGGTAATGTAAACGATATCTTGCAATACTTTATTAATCAGAAGTGGACTGCAGAATCTAGAAGAATCCCTTCCTTGACGACTAAAGAAGACTGGGAATAAGTAGATCCCACCAAAAACATTTTCATGTAAAATGTTGCGAAGACGAAACCATAAGGCTCGCACTGTCAAAAAGTTATCAGACCTCTTGTACTCTCACCTTAGCCAAAATATGTGGCTTGGCCGCTTCGCTACCGTCACATGGACGTAAGGTAAAAATTGATTCACATTTCATTATTTTTTATTATACAAATAGCTCTTGTAGTAACGAAACCGCCAAGCCACATAATTTGAGGTGTAGAGTTTGTGAAGTTAGGGCTTGTAGAGTTAGAAGCTTGGCTCTACAAGAGATCTGATAACTTTTTGACAGTGCGAGCCTTATGGTTTCGTCTTGGCAACATTTTACATGAAAATGTTTTTGGTGGGATTTCACTTCTTTTTGTAAGTTGCTTATGACAATCTTCCATCCCCTAATTTAAAGGGTTGGGGGTAATTTACTATTAAAAATCCTAAAATACGTATCTGGAGGCATCTTTTACATTACACAATCTGCTTTTTACTGATTCCCCAACCCCATACAAACTTCAACCCCCTTCTTCCCCCTAACGCTCTTTTCCACCCCCTTTGGGGTGATTTTGGGGTTGAAAACTATTATATATCCTTCCCCATAACAAAAACTATGTACATACCAAATTCCAACTAAATCGGTTCAGCGGTTATTAATACCCCATACAAAATTCCAACCCCTTTTCACCCCCTTAGGAGCTTAAAATTTCAATTTTTTGACTTTTTCTGTTGTTTGTGTACTAAGACTATCTTACATACCAAATTTCAGCTTCCTAGGATTTCAGGAAGTACCCTAAAGGTTTTGATGATCATCAGTGAGTGAGTGAGTGACGAAATCGGGGTTTTTTTTTAAATATTAATAAAATCTAAAGTATAAGATCTGTAATTGAAAATATTTATGCTTAATAAGTCCACTAATGACATCATATCCCGAGAATTTTGTTTATCTGGTATAATACAAACCCAAGTTATGGGGGTTCTAAAAAACGACGAAGCGCTTCGAGAAAAGATAAAGGCAGGCCTTTGCGCTTCTCTTTGCTCGTCTTGGCGGGGGCACTACCGTGCCCCCAGATATTCCGAAGGTTTCGAAACGTTTCAGACTTACGGATGAATTATTATACTCATGCCTGGTAGGTATTTGGTTAATATTTAGGAACATACAAATTCACTCGAAAATTATAAAGCAGATTCGACTTATTCGACAGACACGAATATTGAACTAATATAATTCCAATTTGATATGACTGTAACTGTCATCACGTTCGCACACGTGTGGCAGTGCTCCAGAACGATCAGTCGTTTGCTATACGTTTCGATATTCAAATGCACATGAGAATGAGGTCCCAGGTGTAGAGCCGACCGCGGTCCGTGCGTCGTAGATTCGATAAAGCTCGTCTCACAGTTGACAGAGACGACGCCCTAACGAGCGGGGGGAAGAAGTGCGGTCCCGTGCATGTCTCTGCTGATTGACCCGCGTCACTCGGCAAACAACAACTAACGAGTTGCCCCCACCAGGTAATCCCGCGCCCACCGACTTTACGTCTTCTGATTGAGACGCCTTAATAAAATTAACGTCTTCACGCAAACAACGCGCGTTTACGCCTTTGTCCCGATATGATGGATTGCGGTAGACAAAGCTAACAAAACCGTATTAACAGTATGCAGTTTCATATATCGTTCCCGTCTTTTTCCTTTGAGCGCTTGATGCTCCGCTGATTACTTGTGTTGTGTGCGAAGGAAATTAGTCGCCGATGTGTGATCCGTGTTTCTGGATAAAGACGCGTTATGTAAACATTAGCTGGCTTAATTTGTGTTTTAAAATGATTTATGGCGTCTATTGTGGAGAACGTAGGTGAGCTTAATCTTCCTTATCGACTGTTGTGTAAAGTCGCTTAAGTTAAAGACATCACGAGTTGGGAACGCAATTTCGATCTCGCAGTTTCGAGATCTCGCGAGATCTCTTACAAATTTTCGAGATTCAATCTCGTTGACAGGAATCTGAATTTTTGCAATCTCGGTCGAGATCTCGAACAATCGTTTTGACCTAGATTCGTGTTGTTCCTAGGCAGAATGTTGTAAGTTCGGCCAAACTTAGCGTACCCACAACTATTTATATGATTTTTGTTCGCTTACCATTTTATTGTATAATGCTCAGTGCTTGTCAAAAATATCAACTGAGCAATGAGCACGTTAGTGCCTAAAATTTATTAATACCAATTTTTCTTACTTACATGCAAATTAGAGCTATGTATTTCTTGTTTTTTTAGGGTTCCATACCTAAAGGGTAAAAACGGGACCCTATTACTAAGCGTCCACTGTACGAGTATCGTATCGTAGAGATATTTGATCACAATAACACATTTTAATAACTTTGTCAAATCTCGATCTCGAAAGTCTGACGGTCAATCTCGATTCAGATTTTTCGTGCGAGATCTCGAATCGCCAATCTTGGTGCGAGATTGCATTCCCTAAATTTCGTAAGCCAAAATGTTAAATCTTAGTACATGTATCTCTTATTAAATTCTTGCTTAACAATAACAACACTTTAAGGTTTAAAAAAATGGAAATCTTTGGATAAGTACGGTAGGATCTAATAAATAGTCTTATTTTTAATGATTTATTATGATTTGGGTATTATCTAATGTTCATAGTAAAAAGTAAAAAAAAAAAAATTGGTTACAGACTTTTCGTATGCCATCCTTTTTTAGGGTTCCGTACCCAAAGGGTAAAAACGGGACCCTGTTACTAAGACTCCGCTGTCCGTCCTTGTCTGTCTGTCCATCTGTCACCAGGCTGTATCTTATGAACAGTGATAGCAAGACAGTTGAAATTTTCACAAATGATATAATTTCTGTTGCCGCTATAACAACAACTACTAAAAACAGAATAAAATATATTTAAGTGAGGCTCCCATACAACAAACGTGATTTTTTGCCGATTTTTGCGTAATGGTACGGAACCCTTTGTGCGCGAGCCCGACTCGAAGTGGCCGGTTTTTCTTTAAAATTCCTTCCGTATCTTATTCGTCGTCTCCTTTGGTTTTGCTGCAATCGGGAATAAACAATATGAATAATATTAGGCATTTTTACTGAAACTGTAGTAAATCAAAATCCTGACGAAGTTTTCCTTCCCTAAAACATATTTGGATTTCCCTCTGAATCCACTCTAAAAATATTTAGCAACATGTTACGGCACGTCCACTAGGTGAAGCGGTTCGTTAGGGCGCGGGCTCCGTCAATCAGGGCAATTGCTGCTCAATCGGCAATCACCTCCCCTCGCCTCTAACGAGTCGCGGCAACTTCTTACCCCCTTACTAATGCATTGTTGGAGTATTTACATGCTGGTATGTGCTGGGCCTTGCTTATCTGAATTTGGAATTTAGGTCTTAATATTTTTGGAGAAAGTGAAAGAAAGTTGAGAAATTGGGTTAAATGGCCTGTTTCTGGCCCGTAATACTACGCAACTGCCACCTGCGATAAGAGTTGCATGAAACTACCTTTGTAAACACCTAGTTAACAGTTGTTCCGTTATCCTCGGGTCCGGAATCCGGATCCGGGCCGAGGTTTTCAACACCTCGTTTTCTATGATTGGTGATGACACCGTGATCACACGGTGATCTTTAGAAAATTTTAAGTGTCCGACACTTAAGTTTTCTAAAGATCACCGCCTCGGACCGTTTAGGGTGAGTCATCCTTAAAACAACTATTGGCATTTATACAAGGTAAAAGTGACAAAATAGAAACGGTTAAATTTTAAAAATGTTAGATTATTAGCTACATCAATCAGTATATAGTTACATGTTACATGGAATTATCGTTAACGTGATTCTCTGGTCCTTGCCTTTTTCCGATAACACAGATAGAGTGAGTCAATCAAGGTTGTTCTATCGGTAATCACCGAGTTCCATCGCTCCTAAGAAACTGTCCTATTGCCAACTATCGTGTAGTATATTAATGCCATGTGTCAAATACTAAGTTCTATTTTACTTGCCAAATTGTCAATAGGGCTTAATAATCCTTTTACATCTAGATCCACTTCGGCTTGTTTGCGCAAATATGGTTCGCATCTCTTGATTTTCTATACTTACGAAAGTACGAGTACTTCTATTTCTTCGTATTTCCAATCTATTAACGACAAACCTATTAGCGAGGCATCGTTACACAGTACACACAGGTATGTACTTATATTGTACCTTCATGCACACGTACAGGTCTGATCAGAAAAACCTCGATAAAACGTGCTAAAATTAAAAACCGAAGCTATTCCAAAGAACTTATTATCCTCCTTTTAATCATAAAAGCCATGTATTTTATTGCAGCGCGTGTCAAGGGCGGCCGAGGTGCAATTTGGGACCTCGTTAAGGCGCAAAAGACGCATTTAATTGCACCCGTTAGCCTAATGAGACCGTGTCCCGGTGTCGGCCGTCTCGCAAATTGACATTGTATGTAAATTGATGTGGCTACATCACAATAGAGCTTGGTAAACGAGCATGCTAACTTTATAGGACTAAATGAGGTACTGGTGAAAATTGATATATTTACGCACTAAGTGCAATTATAAAAATTACAAGCGCGTAGGCTTCGTACACAAGTTACATTGTCGTCGTCTTCGTCAAGAAGTGTGGATGTCACCGGCGATTTTTAATGCTACTCGTATCAAAGATAGATATAACTCCGTAATAGATGGATACAGTCTAAGGAAAAAACGTGCCTCGAAAATCAAGAAAATTTGATTCTCGATCAGATGGCGCCACTACCTTTGGCCTACTCTCGTATAGAGGGCGTTGACGGTTTCGTTTGTTATTTCACAATTTTATAGCATATCAGTGAAAGAACATGGGTCAAAATCATAAAAATAATTAATGCAAATTTTTTTTTTTTTTTATCTATATTTAAATACATTCTATCGTATTTTTATAAATCTTCATTTTTAGTTTTAAAGTGTGTCGACAGATGGCAGTGAATTTACTGGGGTTACAAAATTTACTATGACAGTACCGCTCTAGTATAAGTTACTCTATGCTCGTATTCATTCATTTATATAAAAAAAAAATACATACTTTATCAGGTTAGTCAATCGTCTCTGGTGAGTCTGGTGTTATCAATGTATAAAAAATAAGTAATTAAATTAATCGTTCCAAGAATGACAAATAATTACGAGGGGGAAATCCATACACGGGGTTACAACTAACCATAAAAAAAATTCTTAAAGATGAGTTTTTAGATAGTTTAGAATCAGCCTAGAAGCAAGCCATTCAGAAGCAAACTGTACCGGAGCCAGTTACATAACAAGATGTAGGTTGTGACACTTGTGACTTTCGCTCTAGTTACTAGAGCTGAGAAAAAAATTGGGCTATTTTTACACAACCAAAGATAACTCCGTAATAGATAGATACAGTCTAAGGAAAAAACGTGCCTCGATAATCAAGAAAATTTGATTCTCGTTCAGAGGGCGCTACTAGCTTTGGCCTACTATCGTATAGATGGCGTTGACGGTTTCGTTTGTTATTTAACAATTTTCACGCATATCAGTGAAAGAACATGGTTCAAAATCATAAAAATAATTAATGCAAATAAAAAAAAACATTTATCCATATTTAAATACATTTTATCGTATTTTTATAAATCTTCATTTTTAGTTTTAAAGTGTGTCGACAGATGGCAGTGAATTTACTGGGGTTACAAAATTTACTATGACAGTACCGCTCTAGTATAAGTTACTCTACGACACAACCGAGACAAAAAGGAGTATCCTTTTGTTAATTTATTTGACGTGTTTAGCAATCTAATTAACTTTTAGACGGTCAACTGATTAGAATTTTTTTTTAATACATGATATATAGCTACCGTCAAAATAAAGCCTTTTGCAACCAATTAATTCAACGGCGGGGAGATGTAAAAAAATATGTCAGGAAAATTTCCTGTCCCATTTAAACGAACAAGTAAATAAACTTTCTACTGTTAAACATTTGACAAACGACAGTATACACTTGAAAGCCGTTGAAATTGAATTGGGTACTTAGCAATATTTATTTATGTCCTAAGCCCACGGGTTAGGCGTCCAATCTCGGGTCTTAAATATCGTCGTCGTAAATTGCGATCTTGTGAATGAATAAGTTATGTTTCAGTTATTCTTGCATAATGTCCGTCGTGTCATAATTGCGACGTATTTATGAATGGTTCCGTAATTTTGGCTTAATGCAATTTAGCGGGTGTTGCGATATATCCGTGTTACCGATTTTATCTAAAGATTTAATGTTACAAGTTAAACGAAGCGATGCCACTAATGGTCTAGGTACCATTTAATTTTAAATGTTGTCTATCTTGAACCTTCTTCCAAAAATATGTCGTCGAAATTTTACGTCTAGAACCAGTCGCTGTAAAACGGAACCCTAGTTTTATCATGTCGTGTCCGTCCGTCATGTTTTCTTTATTAAAAGGACCTAAGTGCCGGAAAGATAAGCCCCTTTGCTGGTATGACTTTTTATATCGTATTAAAGTACGAAACCCTCCATTATGCGTGGCCCAATACGCATTGGGCGGCAATACTTGGCCGGTTCTTAATTAAACCATTTTAGTCATTTTACTGTGGCCCAAAGTGTAGTGCTTTCAAATTCATTAACTATTCTACACATATTAGTACACATTTTTTTTATTCCAAAGCACTAATTCTTCTTCTAGATCGATATCATTATATATCGGATTTATACAATCATTAGAAAAATAACGGTTGTACTAGTACTTGTACGCTTTAAAATAGTTAAAAATCAGCTGGCAAAAGTGTTTAAAGGCTGTTAAACGTTGCGGGCTAGTACAAACTCGTGGCTCGCTGCGTGCCCGCAGCGACTGGAGCGCAAAAGGCTTGTTGCTCGTCGAAGATTGGATTACGACGCCGGCGCATCTACCAAATTAATTTCGTTGTCTCTTTGCCGATCCGTGGTCACAGAGCTGAACTGGCCAGAGTAACAGTTTCATGCAACTGTGTTGTGTGTGTTATCTACAACCGTTTCGTCTGGTCGCTACACGAGCTTGAGCTTACAGGCGCCTCGCCTTGCGCAGATTACTCAGAGCAAAGTTGTGTTTAGATGTTACTCTGTTTAGTTCAACTCTGTGGCGAGTCGCCACAGCCAAATTGAAACTAAAGAGCATCCGGCCAATGGACAATCTTTGTTTAGAATTCGATTATCAATATCCTCTATCCCCTATTTATACGCTATTCAGCGACGACCTTTAATTAATTAATTTGGCTGGAGACCAGCGTTTTATACCGATGCTGGGAATAGGCTAGTGGAAAATAAACAGTGCTATTAATAGCTGATATCTTTAGTAACATTAGGTATGTAAACGCGTTCAAGGCAGCTCAGCCTCATCGTCATTAAGATAAGATTAAATTAACTTCGAGATTAGTATAGAATATAAAATAAGTAACTATTATATAAAAAAATGATGGATGGAATATATATTCCATATGGAAAAACCTTATGATAGATTTTAACCGTAGCACAGTGGTAGACGAGATTAATATTTAATCTGTATTTTTGTACCTAGTACCTAGTAGTAGTTTTTGTTTTGTTGGTTTGTTGTGTGTTTTTGTGTACCTAGGAACATTGTAGTCATTATTTTACATTAATGTCAGTAATGAAAATTTTACAGTTAATTAATTATACCAGCCTATGATTTTCTGTAATACAATTATTATTTATCGCATAATTATTTCGCTTATAATTATTATCGCTTTGCAAAGCGACTGACCTTTGCAAGGCGGCTGGCAAGAGTTGGACGGTCCAACTCCAACTCCAACTCTGGTCCAACTTTGACCAGAGTTGCCGCAAATCGTGCTAAATGGCGTGCAATAGGAGTAGGCTGATGAATTTGATGATGATGATGATGCATAATTATATTTTACTTGTGTATAAAAAGTGTGCAATATATAAGTACGAGTAGTTACTGTTATATAATACAAACATGTACTCTTTATTACACACCTCAGTATAAAACAATACAATGAATACAGCAACTCAAGTAAAGGTAAAGAGCAGAGAGCAGATCAGCAGACGGCAGCTAAGAAGCGATCTCACTGTACTTCTAAATTTGCATGCATATTGTAAATTATGTATACACGTTCTCTGCTGGATAGGGTCGAAACAATATGAGAACATACTGAAAGGTAAATGAAAATGTATATTTAGGGAAACAATTTATACCCAGATCGAACATACAAATAAAAAGATTTATATTCATCAATCAATAGAGATTCATATATTTATTTACTCTTTAACATCAGGCTCACACCGCGAATCGTCCAAGCAAAAGAAGAAACGTATTAATTGACATTTAAACACATGCCCTGTACGTGCGTGCGTCTCAGTAACCATTAAAGTTTGCGTTCATTTGTCTGAACAGCGTCCGATATTTGCTGTCATTACTAAAGCGTACCGAGAAATCGCATCAGCAGTGAGCATCAGTACTAACAGTAGTAGCGTATGAAACAACGCACAAAAAGTACCTATCTGCCACCCTAGAATACTTTTCCAAATAGCTACAAAGGCTAACTAATTACTTTACTTACCTACTGACAGAAACATATCTCTTTTTTAGGGTTCCGTACCCAAAGGGTAAAAACGGGACCCTATTACTAAGACTTCGCTGTCTGTATGTCTGTCTGTCCGTCTGTCACTAGGCTGTATCTCATGAACCGTGATAGTTAGACAGTTGAGATTTTCACAGATAATGTATTTCTGTTGCCGCTATAACAACAGATACTAAAAACAGAATAAAATAAATATTTAAGGGGGGCTCACATACCACAAACGTGATTTTTTGCCGTTTTTATAGATAATGGTACGGAACCCTTCGTGCGCGAGGCCGACTCGCACTTGGACGGTTTTTTTTAAGTTAACGGTAAATACTTAGGATGCACAGTTTGATCCGCTACTAACCTACCAGTCAGATTAGAGACAATTTTTTTGTGGCAGAATCTTCCTGCCGAATTAAAATATGGTTGAAGGCGCCAACCGTTCTGGAATCTGGGGTACAGGCATCTCCGTGTGACCTCAACATCCAAACTACATAAAAAACAATATCGTCATACTTATACACGGCACGAATGACGACAAAGTTCAACTGCCATATCGTTCGTTTTTTTTAGCATTAGAATAAAGGTAAACAATCATGACGTGTCTTTTTATTGAAAAATTATAGAAAAAACGATTTAAAAAAAATTGTTTATATAATATATTATGTGCAAAAGAATGTAAACGACCGTATATGATTTATAATTGTTACATATTTGCTGAAACTTATTTTTCAAAAGTGATTTTTAATAAAAAGACACGTCATGATCGCTTACCTTCTTTCTAATGGTAAAAGAACGAACTATAGAAGAAAAATATTATGTAACAGTAAGTTGTAACGTCTACTAGACGCATAATGCTAAGTTTAGCATTCCTGCAGTTTATCGAGTTGAAATAATACCTGAAGTAACGATTAGAACAAGATATTATTTAAAAAAACAGTAAATAGGTAAAGTGGCAAAATGGTCTGCAGATTCTCAAATCAGATATGTATTCGTAATGTGTACTGTAAATAATAAATGTCAAAAATTTATCGAGTAATAGCAGTTAGAGCAGCACCTTAATAACAATAATAACCTATATTATATACCGTTGAATTAAAAACTAAGTTATCAAACGTTATCGTGGCAAATATGGGCTTCTTAGCTTTAACAGAAGTGTTAAAAAATAACGTTACGTACCCGACAATCCTGGAATGCCCCAGTCCATGATGTAATGGTTTGCCTCAGTGAAGCCGCATGCTGGGTTAGATTAGCTCAGCAATAGAAATAACAGCCAAACAGCTCTGCATCGCCATGATATACTGCAGTGCAATAGAAAATGACATTAGCTCTGTATAATTGGAGTGTACAAGTGCCCTTTCAGAGTCTGGCGTTCGGTGCGTGCACGTCGCTTGCAGGACGCGCTAAATTGCTCCTGACTAATGTGTCTACGTAAACCATGAGGCCCTTTATCGACTGCTTTTCTAAAGCTCTCGTGTCCAACTAGACTGGATAGAGCAAAGACTTAAATAATAATAAAAGAAAGTGATTTGAATTACAACGTAACAAATCGATCGAGAAATGTGAGAAACTGCACTTTATTATCCCACGACGCAAAAAAAGCGTTTTCTTTATCGAAAATACGAGTATTGTCTGTCGAGATGGTAAAAATAGCCATCTTTTATACCTATATGTATTTTATTTGTTGTTCTCGACATTTTTAAATCCCAGAAATATAACCCGAACAATTCGGTTTTATCAATTCCCTGGATTAATATTTATTAAAATAATACCGTATAACAAACAGAATAATTTACAAAGCGCAACGTGATTGACGGTGTAGTATTAATTTAATCCACAAATATCAATCGACGTCCATGTATCACATGTCGTACAAGCTCTCGCAGGTAACATTTGTCGCGACATGACGACGTTATTTGTCGTCCTCAATTTACTCGGGCGACATGTCCCGTCGTCAGTGTTTAGAAAGGCAGGAGAAATTCACGAGATGGCCCAATCTTGCATTGCGTTCTCGCCACTTCTACCGTGGGATAGAACCGGCCTTAGTTGACCCTTGATCCTTTGCTAAGTTTGTCTGTTATGAGACCTTACTTTTGCTGGGTCTTAAGCGATTGCTTGGTGTGTGATGGATATAAGATACCTTGTTGGGAAGTGTATGTTAGATAGATTGGGGCGGCTGGCGTTTGTCTTCGCCTTTTGGGCGGCGTTAGGTTATCATGTTTGGCAACTTCATAGATTGTGCCCTTAGGGAAGCTCACGTCATTTATCCAGAACATAAAATGCATGAAAGCTTGAAACATATTCAGCGGAGGAACCAATCAAACATCTTCGATTCTTTTACTCGTGGGTGTAATAAATAACTTGTTTAAATGAAATCTAAATTATTATTACGTAAATATTGTAAAGCGTTATACATCGAAGTCATATTATATAAGTAGACTTTACCTGTTTTTTAATACCCGGAACAAAACATTCTGTTTAAAAAAAATGGACCTACAATTATAAAAAAATTGTAAAAAATCAGTTGGTTTACGCTAATTTGTTTCTATCTTCAGATTATGGACATGATTTAAAAAAATATATAAATACATACCACAATTAAAGTTACCTAAGACTATGAAATAGCATTTACGACATAATCTTATCTATGAGATCTTGAAATCCTTTTACAAAATGAATTAAGATCGTAATGAAGATTCTTATGGAGACATGGAGAGTGTCGCGGTGCAAAACAAGAGAAATTGCATTAAGTTAGTTAAATTATTGACTTAAATGCCGCTTGATGTAGTTGCCGCAATGCTGATAAGCCATAATATAAAAAAAATGTCTGTGGATTATTAACTTCCGTTATTATGATACTGCATTTTTTTGTTATAAGATAGAGCAAATAATGTATAATGTTTGATGTAGGTACATAATAAATAATAATAGTTTGTAACGATAGTTGATACTGTATTTGACATGTAAAACTAGGTTTTATAAAGGAATAAATGAATGAATGATAACAGGAAAAAGTACCAACGTAAATACTTAAACGTTCAATTTTACTATTCCATGTCCGATACAATTTAACGCTCAGTATTAAAATTTAATTATATAGGTTGTTAAAAAAAACAATACAAATAGCAAATACAAAAACGAATTACATACTAACATAACCTAACCTATATTTTATTATACCTATTAGTTTGACATATACTACCTGAAAATTACTAAACTACTATGTAATTTCAATTCAACCTAATATGTAATAATATCCTATATTAATGAGTGCGAGTATTGTAAATGTACAATCGTATACTGGCGTATAAATTTGTGCATATAAACGCATATGATTCATGTAGGTATTCTCAATACTTGAGTTAGCACGTTCTCGAATCAAGCTCACGATTTATATACGTCCAAAACACACACATACACCCACGGTTTCAAAACGCTCATACAAAGCTCCCTGTTACCGACCACATCGATGCGGGCAATCGTCAATTACAAACTACTTCCAATTAGCGATAGTGCAGTTGCAAATCAAATTTAGCCCGCTCGCTAATTAGAGTCGACCGAGACGAGAACTAATCAGGTGGCTAAATAATGTAGTCGTGACGGCGTCGTTAGCTCGTGAGACAGACGTTATTAATTAACATCACATCGGCTCCATCCCGGCTGGGCGCGCGGAGGTAAGTAAGATTTTACAGGAGTTTGGGGGAGGTTTTGGAGCGGGTTTACTGTGAGTTCATATCCTCAGATTACGACCAAAACTCACTAATTACTACCACCAGTTCAGAGCCATAGTGAACCGCACAAGTACCAAAACAAACAATGTTTTTTTTAGGGTTCCGAACCTCGAAAGGAGAAACGGAACCCTTATGGGATCACTTTGTTGTCTCAGGAATGCGTGGAGGTATCAAGTTAAAATTAAAATTATATACTCGTCTACAGTCCCTTGAAGCTAAGCAAAAACAAAAAATGAAAAAGATAGTCGCTAACGTTACCTGTTCAATTATGTAGTTAGAAATTTAACCCTTTACCGCATACGAAGCCATATAATGGCGGATATGATATTCAACTCTATTGACATTGACAGCTATTAAAGTTCAAGTTTAAATAAAATAAAAATATTACATGCAGTAAGGGGTTAAACCGAATGTAGGGCCATATCGAACGCGCGCGTTTAACCGTCAGGTAAAAAGTAAGAGATGAAAGTATAGTACGAATATTTTACAAAAAATCTGAATTCCTAATTTATACACTACGATTTTACTGTATAAAGTATACACGTTTAACTTCATAGTTATATGGAGAAGTGACAGCAATGCACAATTTGAAAATAACATCGGTACCTCCAACCCAAGCTTTCTAAAATAACAAAGGCCTGATAAAACGTGTGACATTTTCGACTAGGCGTGCTAAAAGCTAATCAACGCGATCGGTCGCCGCCGGTCAATTCCATCAATCATGACGCGACGCCTCACTTCATCGTCTCCAAATTAAAAACAAAAAATCGATAACCCAGCTACATTTTGTCAGAGATTCTCCTCATGGAAAATGTAGATACGTACGTAAATATTAGAAATGAAAGTCAGGGCTAGTAGTTAGGCTGAGCATAGATTTATATGAAAAGCTGTTTGAGCCCGAAGTAACTCAAATCGGAGAGCGGAGATGTTCATGGATTGTCTAGTAAACATTGCAAAAGTTAACTATCTGAACACTTTTTTCTAATAGGTACTTTCCTCATAGAAAATTATACCTATTATGTATAAGTAGAAGGTTTTAATTTGTCGATAAGGATAAAGTACGAAAATTAGATTTTAAAGTCTAATGTTTACAGGAAAGTCGCATAACCTTAACTAAAACTAAAAAAGTTTTTGAACCATTTGTTTGTAATAATCAGTGTTTACGCAATCAAGAGGTGTAAAACTGGCTAGTTACATACCACACCGCGCCCGGGACTCCAAAGCCATATAATGGGCCCTCGTATGAGTCCACGCGTCGCGTCCCCGCAGACGAGAGATGAAGGCGCTCAGTTAATTGAATCAACTTTTATCACCCATATACATGATTAGACCATTAGTTTAAACGTACTGCTTGTATGATACAGGTATGCGTAACACCTGTTTTAAGAATTACTCTGGATCTAAAAACGGGTGAAATAGTCATTCGAAACAAACAAAACTGTTGTTGCTGTAAGCTGTACGGTCAACGAGATAAAAACAAGCTTTTTTGTCTAGGTACTTATAGTAACAAGCGTATTCTAATTTTAATAACAGGATATGAATTAGATATGGATCTGATCTGTCAGTGTCAAAAGTGACATTTCTTCAACCAAAAACGCCACTTTTGACACTGACAGATCAGATTCATATTGAATTCAGATGCAAGTAGGTATTATCTTTCAGTATTTTCATGTGTTTTAAAATAAACATACAAGACAGTATATTCTAATAAAAAAGACTAAACTTTTCAAAAACCAATTAAACAAACATAAATAACTCGAACTCGTCCTTTAGCTAGAATACTAGAACAAAAGGATTTTCTAAACGCAAATATTTATCTCGATATAAAACACTTTCTTTGACGTTTTTGTGTTTTACTGGTTGGACCAATGACAATAGCCGTTTCTTAGAAATCTTTAATATCTAATGAGCTGAAATGTATTTATTATTTTATCTACACACATATCATAAACCCTCTATGATGCCTTCAAAATCCGTAAATAATGGCCAACATTAACTGTTTTGTTACAGCAAATTTTTTATCTGTGAAATTGTTATTATTGCTAAATAATAACATCGATTTCGATAACATTATTTTATTCAAATTCCGAACATCTCTGAAAAACAAAGAAATTTGTTTTGACCTCTATTCTAATATCAGTCGAGATGACGTTTTATTCGAAATGAAATGTCAATTGCATACAAATTTGACAAATCTCGCTTGTTAGTTGGTATCGAACGATATGGCAATCGACCCCCACTCTAGTTTGTCTCTGAATTTAAAAAAAAACTACGGATGCGTGACATGCGTGAAAAAAGTTTTCTTTGCCGCCATTTGACGTGCAGTTTATCTTTTAATTAGTTTGTAAGTAAAAAATAATTTGTTTTGTTGTTTTTAGAGTAACTCTAGTGAAATTTCGTGTAAAATGTGCGATAAAGATATTTCGGAGACGCCACCTCATATCCGCGAATTCCGCCAGAGAGCAACTATGCCCCAATGTCGGCTGTAATATGAGGTTAGTGAATATATCATAGAAATTTTATAATATGTGTGTAGATAAAGCAGTGTATGTAACTGTACCTAATTAGGCATTAAAACACTCGTGTGATTCTATTATGAAACTCACTACGTTCGTTTCTTAAACCCACACTCGAGTTTTAATGCCTTTCATTATGTAGCAGTCAAATAAACTACTATTATTGTCGCGATTTCGGGGGTTTTTTGTTTGTACATATTATATTATTGAATTAGGCGTACGTTACATACTTAGCCTTTAAAAGTCTGTACAAATTTAATTTAGGTACCCACCTTACTACTCGCAGTAGGTAAACTACTCATAGTCGGTCCTAGTATACAGATACTTTAATATTAAATAGGGCAGGTAGCATCGGACATTTGAATGTTTACCGACTACGACTCACTAGCTAAACAAATACCGATTCAAACCGTACAATGTCATTCCAAATTCGCATATCGATGCTACTGTCAACAATCGAATGGCTGGTTTTATTTTCTATTCTATTATTAAAGCGTTTAATTTAGGGCAACAGTTTTACACACAAAACGATCAAAACGCAATCTCCCGGCCGAATAGGAAACCTATTCGAAATTGATATGGGTGGAGCGCACGGGCAGCGTCGCGCCTATGCAGCCCGTAAACGACCCAACCGCGCGCCCAAACGACGCAACAAACCCACCCACATACAACCCATTCTAAACCTTATCAAACACACAATAAAGTTTATGTTAGTGATTAAGTTACAACGCGGACGAGACGAGTTAGATGGACGAATTTTGTTAATAAATAAACGCAGCTCCTGGCGTCCGGCTGGCTGGTGGAAAAAAAAAGTGGGTGAAAATTTGGCGCAAGTATGACAGCGGAAGCCGGCGTGACGTACACAAATCATTATTCGATAGCCGCCGCTCTCAAAGGAATTTTTAATAATGTTTGCCGGCCGAGATTTGGTTAGAACGGACGCGGATCCCAGTTGTCATAATATGCGGACTGAAAATGCTGTCGAAAATGCGAAAACTGCGATCGGGATCTCTGCTGACAACTGTTAATTCCTTGTTGTGTATTCCGTTTGTGATTTTTGTTTATCGCATTTATTGTTCGATGACGTCGCTGTAATACGTCAAATTAGCGAAACATACATTTTAATTAGTTTGTAGTATTAGGGGAAGCCCTCCATAAAGTCGGGCGCTGTAGGCGGCGCTCGTAGTTATACCTAGAGGTCCCGCTTCTGATCTTAATTAACCTCATGTGTTAACCTCGCCAACTATGAGAAGCGTGTTTCTGCACTCCAAGTTAGTACGACTTATTAATAATAGAAGTGAGTTAGTGCCGATATGTAAATTTGCGCTTAACTTATTGAAGATGGCTTAATTATGTACGGGAGCGCTGTAATTTATCCTTAACGAGCTTAATTTGAATCTAAATTACAGGTATTTAGTAACATAAATTGTCAATCAAGTCGTTAATGCGGCGAACGGGTTACTTTGCATGTCGCTATCACAGCTCTGCTACTGAAATATACATTTTAGTCATTACATTTATGCGTAATGTTTTTTCTTATCTCACTTTTGACGATGCTCGGAGTTAAAACCATATTCAAAAATAGTACGTCTGTTTTATCGGCTGTAACTGTCAGGCCATATCTGTATCGTTTCCTTAATGTCTTCTACGGTGGAAACAATGCGGCAGGCCGCGGTCACCAGACGCGTCTATTTCCAACTTTCTAATAGTTCATCAACAAATTCATTATGTCGTAAAAGAGTGTGCGCGAGACCGAAATATCGCGGGCATCGTAAAACCGCTCGTAAAGACGTTTGTTTACTAATTCGAGAGGCAGGTGGGAGGGGCGACCGCAGGACGCTCCTGCACTACGTCCGTTCAGTGACAAGTAAGTGTAAAGTCAGGTTGTTAATAAGTAGCGGGCGAAGTCGCGGGCCTCCAAATTGCCTCCTCCTCAGGTCGCAACTTTTAATGAGGCAAAATTCCCCGTCTGACTCGTTATTCGGCGTCGACGTCGCCTTAACGCAACCTGTTCGTTAGTGCAAAAACGAGCCACGCTAACGCTCGATTAGAATACACCCCCGCTAAGGGCCGCGGCACACTGCCGCTTGTCACGCCGATAATGAGACAATATACCGTTTAATGGGCTAAGATAAGGTGATGTTCACTTGTCACTTTTGTCACGCCTTAAAGATATAATCGGTTTTAGTACGTCTCGTTAGGAGTTGTGCATCCATCATGCGGGCGTGGGGAATGTGTGAAAAGATGCACGCACGGCGATCTGATAGAGATTAAGAAATAAGCAAATAAAGCAGCCTCTTATTTGCCTATAAATAGAGCTATAAATCCTATCCTTAATAAATCATTAGGTATATTAGGTGGTAGGTTGGTCGCATCAAAATTGAAATTTGTTTCTCGGTTGATCTGCATCTAAGTTGAAATTTAGAAAATCTGCATTATGATAAGTATACTTACTATCAATATTTCCATCAAGAATTCATTTTATAATACATCTGTTGATTTTTTTTTTCGAATAAATCCCCTCACGTAACCTACCCAGGTCCCCAGTGCACCGAGGCCCTAACCCAAAAAGATGGTCCCTCATTTGTGGCGGGCTTTCTCTGTGTTGTCACATTAGCGAATAACTGCGCGGCCAAACCTGGCCGAGTATTCCGATCGCTTACAGAGGTCGAAGGCTCCGAGGAACCGGTATAAGCACACTCTTAGATTACTCATAGTTTAGAAGGGTTTGGAGGCCTTACTAACAGTAGTCAGGTTGAGCGCTCAACTCGCCTACGTTCAGTGCGCGATTCGAATACATGGCATGGCCGATACGTTAATGATGTCGGCTCCTCTATTAGGGAAAAAAACTCCCTTTTGTGCATCGTCGCCGGCGCAGAGTTGAAAGGCATCACGTGATCAGCTTCATAGATTACGCCAATCGAAGGCGATAGTGGTTCGTCGAAACAACAAAGACTTGAACATATTTCCGATTCTTACAGACTTGATTCCTTTTTCGTTGGAAGTATTCACGGGCTGTTATTCTCGACGCTTGCCCAAGCGCATGTCTATTAACCAGTAAAGTGTGATCTCCGATAAGGCTTAATAGCTACGAATCTCGTCGTCAAATTATACTAGGGATGAGCTCATTATAAAGATAAAATGCTTTGTGAATACGTTATCTACGTCAAAATGAAAAGGTAGAAAAAGCTTGGAGTTTCATAGACCTCTAAAACCTTTTATTATAGGGTAGTGGGACAACTGGACACATCGTAATGGTGAACGTGGCTTGATTTATGCTTTGTTTCTTTGTTCGACAAGCTATAGATATACTCGTAGCATGCAATTTTAGAAGTTTTTATTTCCTTAGACACATATTGTACAGTTTGGACATTCTGGATGAATGGCTGCTACTTGATAACACACATTACTTCTCTTTTAAAAATCTTGACTTATTTGGTATTAGACAATTCTTTAGTATTTCAAGTTATTATAACACGAATATTAAATATCAGTACCAATATTTGAAGAGTTCTGTCAGTTCCTCGTGGATCATCACTCATATTAGTCATATTTAAAATGTTATGACTAAGTTCTATTTTTTTTTCTTCTTTTTACATTGTCAGTCAGTTGAGTTACCTGAGAACTGAATTACACATGCCCAAATCTGGATTACTAAATGAAAAATACTGAAAACAAACTTGAGAATGTTTGCAAATCATGTTAATTTGACATTAAGGACTGTCTAATTTTATTTGTCCATTTATTCGTGTGATGAGCACGGATATTTGATCTTGTGTCATGTCATGGGTGTGTTCTTTGTATTAAAGTATTTATATATCGTCTGTGTTTATCGTTGTCTGAGTACCTACAACAAAGCCTTATTGAGCGTACTGTGGGACTTTAGTCAATTTGTGTAATAATATCCTATAATGTTTATTATTTATTTGCCATGTCTAAAATTGTCTAGACCTAAATATAATTAAGGCAATGGCACTAATTCTAAGATTATGCAACCTATAACGTTGTACATATAACAGTTTCAGTTTGGCAACCTGAACACTTTAACAGTGATCGTTACTTGCATTTCAGCGGTGTCCAATATCCTTTATTAAAACATGTTGAAGGTAACTCCTCGTTTATTGGTCTATTTTCACGATATACTTTTTTTACTAAAATACTGTGTGTATTAAAAAAACATATTAAGTATTATGGGAAGATAGTTTTTTTAAAATTATTTATACTTAAGCTTTTATTTAACTTGCAAAGTTGCAATGTTGCAAATCAGTCAAATCTTGTAAGCTAAATTAGACCCACTTCCCATTATTCGATTACGCTGAAACTTCACATACATATGTGGGGATTTTCAGAAAAAAATGTACCATTTCCTTTTTTGCTTTTTTTGCTTTTTAAATCGATAGTCCTCGTGATTCTAAGTAGAAATAACCCAAAAGTTGATGGATTCTCGAAAAAAAGTAAATGGTAGGTACTGTATGTTGGGTGACAATGCAATATGGTACAGCCATCGAGCTGATCTGATGATGAACGCAGGATGTGTCCATAGGAGCTCTGTGATAAAACAACGAAAACTACTTAGTTGTGTTTGGGTTTATTAGAATTATCTCGATGTCGATGAGTATTAGTTGCCTGTTGAAATAAAAGTACAGTCAGCGATAAAAGCTTGTAACAAAAATGACAGTTCTGAATAAAAGCTCATTTGATTTATAAAAAGGTAATTATGTAGTTTAATTGTGATAGTGTTCGTATTAATTTTACCCTTTCACCTTTGCAGCAGCATGCCATAGCAAGAGCGCGACGGGGGGTATATCATTCGTCACAGCCATATTTGGGGTAAATTACCTTAATTGCCGGCCGCACGATTGTGCGTGGCACGGTTACTACTATTTAATATTAAATATAAATTTAATGAATTGGACTGTCGCTTTGTTCCAACATAATCCCCTTTTCTCTAAAAACAATTTTATATATATAATACAATACAAATAGTCTTTATTGCATTTCTCTATAAAAGAAAATAATACAGAGAAAACGGCAATTTAAAAATAGAGATAGATTCTAGAACGGGAATTGTATTATCACATTGTATAAAATTATTATTGCTTGTAACAGTGCAATAATAAAAACATCATTCGGTGGCTTTTGTTTTTCTAATTGCTCTACATAAAATACGAATAAGTGAGCTGCTTAAGTTATGGCAAGAGCAATACTCTGCTCCAGCCGGTGCATACAATCCCGCGGCGTCCAGCGTTCGTTAAAGCCGCATTTGGGGTAAAGTCCCTAATTGCCGGATGCATGCAGGTGCGTGGCCCACCGTACCCGTACCAACAGGAAATGAGAGCCAATTTAATTTTTCTCCCGCAACGAATCGATTAATTGGTATTTTAACGTTTTTTGCGGCTTCTCACGGGATGAAAGCGTTGTGGGTTTTGATTTACATTCAATATTGAGTCTATTATTTCGCTTAGCGCCACTTGCACCATCCCACTTACCCGAGGTTAACCGGTTAAACCTGGAGTCACCATGGTGACCAGTACAATTTGACACTGGTTTAATGGGTTAACCCCGGGTTAGTGGGATGGTGCAAGTGGCCCTTACATGTTAACAGTTAATAACCCTAGGAAAAACAAATCTATTGAGACTCTCATAATATTAATATCGTATTTTTACTGTGGATAAAAGCTTGTAAATTCTAGAAAAAAAATGCTAGCGTCGTAGGTCGTAGCATATCGTAGCACTTCAGCGTTTGAATTAAAGTTCATTGCGCTTGCAATTTATTTAACATATATATTTTGTATAATGTTTTGATATCGTTACTCATAAAACGTTAAATACTATTTTTTGTTGAAAGCGAGATATGTTGTCCTTCCGGATCGATCCCACCGACTGGGAAAGGGAAGCTGATGACTGCGACCACTGGAGGAAAACCCTAGGCAAGAGAGAAGCTGCACACGATGAGGCATGGCTTAACCTCCTTCACACTAGGCGAGAACTAAGACACCAGCGCGCTGATTTCCCACCTTCATCACCGGGCATAACATTCTCCTGCCCGCTATGCGGTCGCGGCTGCCACTCTCGCATCGGACTTAATAGTCATTTACGTAAGTGCCGCAATGTTATGGACGTTGTTTAAACCATCATTTAATTAATGTTAAAGGCCAGTGTGATTTTTTGTTGGCATAAAAGTGTGAAACGGAAATGTTTCTAATAACTGTAAAACGCCATATCGGAAATATAGGAATGATTAGGAAACAATCGCTTTAGGGTTTGGCCGAATCGGATCGGAAGCAAGGGTGCCTAATTAAGGAGCCAAGGTAATGAGCCGAGATCGCCTCTCCGATATAACTGGCTGTGTATTCTCATCGCCTGTCAAACGTAGCCGAATCCAAATACTAGCGTAATAGGTACGATGACACATGTTGAATTACATTATGAAATCTAGTTAAATATTAATAAAATGAGCAATTTATCACAATGAATTGGACAATAGAAAATATATGGAAATTATAAAAAAATACACCTCAAAACTAAATAGTTTGATTGAAACCACTGTCCTCGGTCCACGGGTTTTTATAAGCCTCTTTGATGGTGTTGTTGAAGATCTGTTGCGTTCACCACTATCTTCAACATCTTCTTCGTTCTGCCACTCAGCACCATCGATTTCTCTAAGTATGCAGTGAACTTCTGGAGTGTCTCTAATTTTTGAGTTATATTTGTTGTTTTTGGCTTTCCCGCTTTCAAAAAAATTACACGTGACATTATCTTCCCTGACCCCCTCCCCCATTGTGATCATTCGTGATATTTTTCTTACCCCCACCCCCCCTCTAAACGATCACATGATTTCTGGACGACCCCTAAAGTAATTTCAAAATTAGTAATTAATTAAAACATCTAGTTGCATGCAGAACTGAGCGAGCTTATCCTGGTTCGTCTGAAAGTTCGACTTTGCGAGTGTTTGAAATAACACCTATTTACGCGGTGGTCGCTCTCAAATTGCGAGGTTTTGTTTTAAAAGGTTTGAGTTTTGCGATTAAGGAGTTTAATCAGACTGTTGTTTACAACCTCATTAATGTAGGTAAAGGAAAACAGCCCACAGATATCGGCCGATAATTTTATAAAGTTGAAAAATGAATTTCTTGTGTTTAAGTTATGGATGGTATAGAAAGGATCGCAATCTCTTATGGCAGAATTGTTGCAAAAGTGACCGCTTTCAGCTTTAAATAATAGTTCCTAATCTCTCCGGTGGCGCTAGTTAGGCTCTGGGACATGAGTATAACATGAACCATATAAGGCAACAAATAACCCGACCAAATTACGTAGGTTGTTTTTGGTAGTATTTCGGTGTATGGTGGCTCCGCCTAATTACTGTTTTTTGATGGACACTTTTCATACATAGAGATTTGGCTCCTTTATATAGTCTCCATGGTTTAAGTAGATTTTGTTGTAGGTCGTTATCGTGTAGCGTGGATGAACATAATGCTTTTTATGCTTATTGGCTGTATTTAAGAGATAGCGATCTTTATGGATCTTCTACAATATATGTGTATTAATGTACATTTAGACTCTTGAGATTATCTTATGTATGCAAATATCAGATCTGGTACTGTTAAGGGGCCCACTGACTATCAGTCCACCGGACGATATCGACAGTTGTTCGGAACTGTCAAATTTTTGTTCTAACTGGCAGGCCGATATCGTCCGGTGGACTGATAGTCAGTGGGCCCCTTTAGCAAAACGTAAAGCTGTGACTAATACTTAAATTACTTCATTAAAAGTTTTTTTTTAATACGTTGTAATTAATGTACCTGTGCGTGATAGTGATCTAATATTATTTCATTAGCACCTACAATTTGTAGCTAGGTATATAGGTGACATAGACATACGTCATGACAAATTGTCAATGATTGAAATCTAGTGACAGACGTTGGGACGTTTACCTTAATTATAAATAGCAAAATTGTAGCTGTAGTGTAATAATGACTGAACATAACTATTCCACAAATTCAACATGTATAATCAGTATAATCACAGAATCATGTTCAACTTGTAACCTTCATGGGTTGTAATAAAGTTGTAATTGTTTTGATTGGATGTGAATAAGCAACACCTATTAGATACGGCATTTTACGGGAACATTAAAACTTTATGTTCATGTGCCCAGAGATGGGTTTCGCTTACATACGGCCGGAGTACTTCTATTCCTAGCACTTACCGCACGGATTGTCTCCAGTATACAAATTAATGTAAGCGTGACCTACAGAAGATACGTAACAAATTTGTTACGGTTTCCCTTATTTTGCGGTTTTTTAGGGTTCCGTACCCAAAGGGTAAAAACGGGACCCTATTACTAAGACTCCGCTGTCCGTCTGTCCGTCTGTCACCAGGCTGTATCTCATGAACCGTTATAGCTAGACAGTTGAAATTTTCACAGATGATGTATTTCTGTTGCCGCTATAACAACAAATACTAAAAACAGTATAATATAAATATTTAAATGGGGCTCCCATACAACAAACGTGATTTTTTTGCTGTTTTTTTCCGTAATGGTACGGAACCCTTCGTGCGCGAGTCCGACTCGCACTTGGCCGGTTTTTTAAAAGTTATCAACGCATACCCTCTCAATATATTGCTGCTACCCCAAAACACCCTAAGCAAAAATTCAGGTCATTCTTGTAAGGGGTCGTGCCGACTTGCATCTGAAATAGCCATACACATTACCTACTATGAAGACATTTCGTCAGACAATAATGTGATATTTTTTTATTGATTTCTGTTCGCATTGAGATTTTTTTCTGAAATAATGTTTATACAGCAGTAGTATATGCTGTTGATATTAAAAAGAAGTAAAATAAAATTTGAACCATTTCGAACAACTGATTTTCAAATATTGTATGGGAGAATCGCATGAAATTCGCCACGGGTAAAAATTACAGAAATTACCTCATTTTTAGTGTGTTTTAGGGTAAAAAAAACCAATTTAGAGAGTATGCGTTATTAATATCTGAAAATCGTCAAATAAGGGACACTTATGTATAAACGCAGTTCGCTATAGTGGTTTTTCCGAGGCGTTGCATTTGGTGAGCTATTGAAACAGCTTTGATCTTATCAGGATCTGCGCGAGCGACAGCCACCTATTTATTTAATCAGACCGGACAATGTGCCATTGTAATTCCAGATTTATTGGGCAGTGCTGATCTTTAATGGATACTTTTAAGGATAAATGGCGCGAGTATGTTAAATTGATGTCTATTGGCACGTTAATAACACTGGACGTGTCGGAAGCTTCACTCTTCACAATAAAAAATAATGGCTCAGTGAGCTTCTAGACCTCGCGAGAATCGCTTAAAACTGAATATAGATGTATGGTACCGCCATTTTGAATCAATTCCAAAAACTGCTCACAAAATTTCACGAGAATCGGTTGAGGATTGCGATCTGTATATAGAGGAGGACATCCGGACATACGAACGCATTTTTACCTAAGCTGAAACGGAGTTCTTCGCTAACGCTCGGATGACGCGACTCAATTACAATCGAACAAACTGCACTTGAACATTTTCAAAGTAAATAATTTTACTATTTAAACCAATGTTATGCGAATTACATGTGAAAAGGTTTCATAGTGAGTCAGGAATCAGATTGTTCGATAGTACATGTATGTACGGCAAAACGGGCTTTCTTATCGCTATTTTTATCTATTTTTATTATACGAGAATTGTATCTAGATACTATTTGTCTTGGAAGATTTTTGAAACCTGATCAATTGTTGTTGTGATGTGTATTCGACTAGATTTTATTTTGATTCGGAAAAACAAATACATTTTATATGTTGATAGTATAGGTTATCATTATATTTTAATTATTTATTTATACCTAATTAAACAATCATATAATTCAAATAAATAATATCTTAATTTATACTGAGAACGTATCAAATCAAGTGCATTTATGTGGACAGTAAACTACTACTAATGTGTATAAATCGAATAAAAACCAATGAACATTCTCAGTAAGGCTCGACACCAATCCGGTTCTGCAGCTATACATAAAATAATTAAATAACTTGCGGGCTTTACTGATGAATCTATTATACAGTTTTTATAGTTTATCCAATGGGAATCAATAACCAATAAATAAATGATAACAGTTTCTTTGGTATTAAAAATCACCATTTGTAACTCATTGTTTTATTCGCTCGTCGCTTTTACCGCTTAATTAAGAACGGTAAAAATCGCATTGCGCGTTACCAAAGTAGAGTTATGGCGTTCGCGTTCGCTCCTCGTTTTGCATTTAAATTAAAACTAGTCATACTATTAGCATAGAAATGGGTTCGATGGCTAATCGTTGCGGTGTCAAAAATGTTTAATTAAAAAGATTGATGCTTACCGGCAGCGGAGCACCAGAAGTATAGTCGAGTTGCAAACTTATCTAATTAGTTGGAGGGCCGCGGCGGGCGGCGTGCGGGGCGCGGGGCTGGGCGGGGGGAGAGCGGGGCAATTAGTGGTGATAGTCGATTAGCTCATCGTACGAGCGCGGCTTTTGACAAATGTTTCCATCTAATAAATAATTTATTTACTCTAAACTATACGATTTAATTATGGAGTTAAGAATCCTCGCAAGAGAGGCAAGAGTCCTTCCGAGCTACTCTGAAAGATTGATAAGTGAAAGTTTAGCAATAAATTAGAGGGACCGTAATTCTGAGATAATTAATTCTTAGCACAATTTAATAGGTATTAACATTAATTGGAAAACTTTGAGCTCACCAGCGCTTCTGAATTAGTTACTGAATCATACTTATGTATAAAAGATGGTGAGTTTTAATTTAATTATGACGCTTGTCGCTTACTAATGTGGTGCTTTAAAGTGTTTATACCTACCATTATATTAATAAAGATGTCAATTCAGTACCTAATCCATTTAGAAGGTTATACTAATTTCGTCATCCATTAAATTAGGTACCTGTAGAAATTACAGTGTGTAAATTATATTGTACCACATAAATATTAGATTAGCTAAATAGGGCACTTCTATGGAATGGTTTGAATCACTTGTAAGACCTCAAAGCATACTTTTCCAAACACTTCGGTTTCAATAATATAATCAAGCTATGGTAGTTAAAGAACTGCTTGTTGGCCGATCGCAAGTGCAATTTTTACGTCAACCTCAAGCACCGGCACTTTATGTTCCTATATACCCGCCCACTCGTTCCGCGTCTCACGCTACTTGTCACCAAGTGGAAAAACTCCCTCACGGCGATCGCACAGTGTTGCACGTCGTAATAGTTTCGCTAAGCGGCAGGCCACTAGAGCAGAACAAGGCGTTTAATTAAGGATGCTCACCTCGCCACGTCGCCGGCCTCATCGTACGCGCCTTAATTACTTTCATACCGCCCTAACTGGCTTATTTTGTTTTTCTGGGATAATTTTTAATTAAACGCTTGATTAAAATGAAAGTTTGCGTAAGTAGCGAGCGAACAATCGGGCCGAGTTTAGGATAATGAATTGATGGTGTTACTTCGCTCCGCTCGCAAGGGATTTAATTAAAAATCGCCGATAGAGTGTGTAGAGGGAAGTTTGCAACGAGTTTACGGAACTTAGTCGGAGGCTCTGTTGTTTTACTATGTCAATTTGAATACGAGATTGCACGGGTGCGCGCCGATATAGCTTGCGGCTTCAAAAATTGTGGGTTTGGTTGTACATTCGGTTACGTAGGCCTTCTAGACTATGATAAGGAAATTTTGAACTTTGTACTTCAAACCATTCATCGAACTGTGTACCTACGTATTACTCGTAGTATACCACCTGATACAGACAACCAGTTTTTTACATTTAATCTTCGAATAAAGTGAAAATGCAGTAATAAATGCAAAGAACGTGCCATACATGATCAAATCAAATCAAAGCGTGCAAGCTCTCTACTTTTTGTACATGACACTTTTAACTCTCTCTCGTTACCAGTTAAAGTTAATTGATACGAATCAACATATTTATTCCCTATACTAGTTATTAGGTAAATATTTCTTATATCCAATTTAAAAATAAACTTGTAGAGATTGCCTTCTGCCTTATCGCATCTGGCTCTAATGGGATATACGATATTTGTTTGTACAAAAAACGACTAGGCACGCCAGTTGCATGCATGTAAATGAAATGTGTTCGGTATATTCCCGGTTAATATCCGTTATCAGTCCTTCATATTTCTATTGGTACCTCGGCGCTTAAATCGAAATGATTTTTAACTAGAAGGAACTTAAGGAAGCAATTTAGGGATATGTCACATTTTTTCATTTAGAATTAAGGCAGCGGAAAAAAGTATTAAAGTGATAGTGACTAGTTTTTAATAAATTATTTTTTGTTATTTATAATGTATCTGCGTCTCACAATGATTAAGAGCTTTATAATATTGAATTTTTTTTTTTTTTTAGTTTTATGTTTTGCCTGCTATTTTTTTATGTGATTAGTGAATGACGCTGTCGGCACTCGTGCACTAACGAGCTTCTTCCAATGTAACCTAATAACATGAGCGTGCAATCGCCACCATTTTACTAAATACTAATCACGCCCACAAACCTGATCATTTTGGAGCACTTTAAACGTTTTCTTATAAGGTAAGTATGCCACAAAAGGGAACGAAGAAATAATTAAAGTAGGTAGCAATAAAATTCTAATTAATTAAAAACTGTAATAGATGTCATATTATATTAAAGAAAAAGTGACGAAGCCCTCCAGTGGTGAAGGCCGGATTCGAACCGGCGTCTTTAGCTATCGCGGCTAACGCCATGAACCCCTAGGCCACTTCGCCACCTAGGCCAGTTCGAATCCGGCCTCACCACTGGAGGGCTTCGTCACTTTTTCTTTAATATATGACATCTATTACAGTTTTTAATTTATATGTAGTAGTGTGACTACTTAAAAATACACAAATCAAAATATTTAATAAAATAATTTGATTTGTTCCCAAAACTTGTTCTAATTAATTAATTTAAAGAGTCGCCATGCATACATGAGTTGTATTTGTCTATGTTTATATTTCACCATTCACAGACAGTTTAAACAATATATTAAAATTATTTACACGAATAAATAACTTCTGTACATATTTCCCTATATAACGATTCGATACCTAAGAATTAATGTTATATGTCTGTAATAAGCTGTATTTTTTAAAAGAATATTTTTTTAAATAATGAAAGACAAAAATGACGCATCTTTTATATACCTATAAAGGGGCCCACAGACTATCAGTCCGCCGGACGATATCGGCCTGTCAGTAAGAACAAAAATGTGACAGTTCCGAACAACTGACAGGCCTATATCGTCCGGCGGACTGATAGTCAGTGGGCCCCTTTAGAAGACCTATTAACGTTTGACGTGAATCAATGCATACGTGTCATTAGCGAATTGTCGAGTTTCTTACTAACGACGCGGGCATTGTCGTGTAATACACCGAAAACTTTAGCTTTTAAATTATAGATATTTTGAACTTTTTTTTACTTTGAATAGTAGTTTATTTGAGCATTTTTTTTACGTAGGCTCTATAATTCATTTTCACTCTACATTTACCCCAGTTAATGATTCCATATCTAATAATTAATGTTACATATCCATAATAGCCTGTAATTTAGAACTGGATCATTTAATAAATAAGGGAAGATAAAAATTATGCATCTCTTACGTATGACAAGACGTGTTTGAGCGTTTGACGTGAATCAGCACATACGTGTCATTAGCGAATTGTCGCTTGTCGCCACTAACGAGTTTCTTGCTAACGACGCAGGCATTGTCAGTATCGACCGGATTAAATACACAGATTTTAATAGTAGTTTTTTGAGCTTTTTTATGAGGTTCTGTTTTTAATTTATTTTCGATCCATTTATTTCTGGTTATTAGTTGTAATTTCTCCGCTGCCTTGTTTGCTGCCTTAATGAGCTTTATTTATAACAATAATATTTACGCTGTACATGTATTTATGTTTATCCTCTATTAACGTTCCACTTTCTTACTAAACAAATACAAATTACCTCAAATGAAATTTAAATCATTATTAAATGGTACGGTTGCCAGTTTTATTTCGTTCGATTTTTCTTATATAGTGGGCGACTAGAAGTTATAGTAGTACTGTTGAATGCGATTAAACATCGCAATACAGATGCATCTAACTAAACGAAGTCTTATTTTTATGACAAGCATATATGACGGACGGTACCTAATTAAAACCCAAAAAGAACAAAGCATAGGTAATTAAATAATCGTATCTTACCCCACTTACCCGTTAAACGTCTTCGGAAACAAATAGAATTGGAAGCAACAAGTCCAAGGATCCCGTTCGCGCCTCGGACGCATTTGATCGAGACTTCGGGACCATTCGTCTCCGGGACCCAATTCCCCCTGCGGGGGTGTACCAACCCACCGCCTGCACCTACTTACTACTTTTCCAGGCAATTTCCATATTAGTTAAAGGCTTATTTTCTCTTATGAGATTTGTGAAGTTTGTAATCGGATTTCCGCTCGATGGCTGATATCTACTGTTACTTGACATTAAGCCGTTAATGAGTTTAGTGTTTTTAAATTAATAAAGCTTATAATATAGGTAGGTATAAATGGTATAATGCATTTCCGCATTCTATTTTGTAGGCTTTTATTTGAAATGACAATATGACGCTTTATCAAGATGTGGTACTTTTTTTATCGTATGGCAAACAAGATTAGAGTCGATTTAATTATTATAAATTAATTAAAAACTTATTACATTGAAGGTTAATTTAAAAAAAACATTGTGGTCTAAAACCGTTACATTTTTCATCAAAAATACATCCGGATTCCGGACCACCATTTTCGCAGGCTGTAGGGTTATCAATAATATTAATTATCATTGTATCTATAAATAAATATAGTTGCATACCTAAGAGCTTATAATTAACGGACAGTAATCCGAATACAGGATGTCTGGTGACACTTAATCGATTTATAAGCGCCTATAAGTATCTAATCGACGATAAATCGTGTGAACTTCATTAAACTTGAATAACTTCCCTTGCTTGTAGTTAACTTTATTAGTGCAATAAAAATCAATAGCAGCACACATCCAACTTTAAACTAGTAGAACTGTAAACCTTTATCGGTGTAAGCGTTTAATTACCGTATTTAATAGTTAATTAGTAATTATTGCAGGCGCTATTAGCATCGCAGACTCGGCGTTATTTACAGCCAAAATATTAATAAATCGCAATAACAATCCGGCCGAAAGCAATCAAAATTTAATTACCTGCGCTCCTTCGTTCGTTTTCAAATAATTAAAGGTCGAATGGGAAAGGTTTAAAGATAAATTTTAAACTTTAAAAGATAAATTCGCATCAATCATTCGGGGTAAATAGCATTCGTTTCATTTACTCCGGTAAGAGCGTTTTCAATTAAGTAGCTCCGACAAACAGTATCGGCGTATGAAGGTGAAATTAATTAAACCGAATCAAGACAAACATGTATCTATTTGTCTGATGAACACCATGTGCCCTTGCCCTACGTTGCACTACCTAGGTACCTACCTGCTCAAATATAAAATGAAATTAATAAAATGTAGATGTTATAATAAAATTGATCCCAGAAAGATCAGCATTTCAAAACAGACGTGATTTCGTTCTGTCCAGCCTTCTATCAATATAAAAAAATTAATTCTAGCTGCCGATCGTAGCTGATGCCTCCTCAAAAAAAAATTAAGGTACCTATAATAGTTTAGTACACATTGATGCTGAAATAGTGTGGTTCTGTGTGGTTTACAACTGATAAATGTGATTTAATAACTCACGTTAAATTAATTGGATAACAACATGGTGTCAATTGCAAAATATCAGAATTTATGCGCATTGAACACGCTACCTTGTCCAGGTATCTATGAAGAAACGCGCGTGCGAGCTAGGCTGTACCAGATATTTATTTACTTTTAAATTATACTTGTATCTTTATGTCTGTTTACAAGGCATATGTTATAAAACTTATAAAACTTTACCATTACGAGTAGGTATACACGCTGGTACACTCATTTGTTTTATTTATTCACCCGTAAAACGGGTTACTTTAATCAACTTTCGGAACTTGGCGAAGGGTTCAGGACTTCGAAATGATATGTAATGACAGGATCTCATATCTTCGAATCCAAACTTTCAGGTATCCCCTATACCGATATTAATTAACAAATGTGTGTTTAACGAGTTTAATAAATTAGGTCCGTGGCGCGATCAGCGAAGCGAACGGGTCCGACTCATAGAAAAGTTTGGTGCCAGTCTCGCACTCACTCGAAGTTTGTTTGCCTTCGTTACGTGTAAAATTGAATACGTCACTGTGAATCCTCATTAATTTAAGATGAAGACTGTATCTTGACATGTTATTTTATTCATTAAGGGAACGTCTCAAGTCGCACGGTTGTATACGTGTAGATTGTTGTAAGGAACATAATTTAAAACCTCTCGAGGAGATCATTAGAGACGCGAGCGGTGGGGGCGGGCGGTATCGTTCGAAACGGAGAAAATCAACGTATAATTTCGCGTAAATGTTGGCACTGGTCATGATATTTCAATGGAGTCTGAATATTACGCGTCTACAAACAAATGTTCTGCTTTCACATAAATACATTTTATTTTACAGAGCAATTAGAAAACTATAGACAGTTTCTTGAAGGCTTGACCGTATGCATCTTGAAATGTTAATGTACGAAGTCATTTTCAAAAACATCGTTATCATTTACTATTTAATTTTATTCTAATATAGGTACCTACCCGAAAGTAAAGTTATTGTGTTAAGAGTTTAGATTAGTCCCTGTCTAAATAACTATAATTTGTCAAAGGACTGATTCATTTCAAACATAGACTGAGAGAATCATACTATCTTTGTCTTACACTAGTACTAGCACCCAAAAGAAAAGGATGAGTATAGTTTTTTTTTGTTCTTATTTACTGTCAATTTGGTTTGACCAACTATATCTACTAAAAAGTAGGTACCTATCTAAAACTATCGGTATTAAAAAGGTTAATCACTTGATGCTTAAGAAACATTTTAAATGTCAAATAATCGTTCGTCCCTTATGTTTAACTGCGACTGTCGCCTAAATAAGGTATTCGGGGCTGAAGTATCCAATAACGATTGATTTATCGACGCAGTCGCTACTTCCCTTTATTATCCATCTATCAAAGTTCAACGAGCTGTACCTTTAGTATGAATAACATATAAAATGCATGTTACGATCGAAATATAACCTTTTCAAAATGTAGCGCATAAGCATAACACTTCTTTTGCGTTTCAATATTAAATTCGTTATTACGTAATTGATTCCTTTGATAATGTAATTCGTTGACCACGAACGCTGTAAAGAGTTCGAAACGTCGGGATGTATTATAAATTCAATATACGCGATATAATCCGTTTTCATAGTTTTATTTCATGAGTAACTATCGCGGTAACCGAAGACAATATTTTGTAGCAAAATAATTCAAGAAAAGTAGGTTAAGTAGTACCTACTTAATGATATTATTCCCCTTTTTTTTCTTGGTAATTTGAAATTACAGTAGAATTAATATAATGACATTGAAGGGAAGTGACAAACACGTCATACTAAGCGGATGTGATATAAAACATAGTAGATTAACTTCTTATTTTTGTTAATTTTTCCAAATTAGTCTCAAATTCCTTTGCAAGAGATGAGTTTTATTAACCATGTACAAATTATCAACTTGTCACTGAGAATCAAAACTAAAACAACTTACACGCCATTTACCCAGATTTAATGGCTAACCTTCAAATGACTTAATGGGCAACCTACTTTACAATATTTAGTTACCCGTGTTTCATCATTGAAGTAAGTAATCGCAACAGTACTCGCCGATGTACTCAACCCGAGAGAAACAAATAGGCGCACTACTACCGGAATCTCACTCAATCGGCTGATGGAATCGATAATTGAATAGCTACACAAGCTAGCTAACGTGTTTTAAAGGCTTTTAACCGAAAATATACACTTTTATTTCTTTTACAAACGCTTTTACGTTGATGCTTCTTGGTAGATCGTGTTTGTTGACTCGTTCAATATTTGTAAACATTTGGTTTAGTTTTAATTTTTAAATCACATACAGATTCTTTCTCACCACGTGGAACAATCGTGTCCGCAACAGTCATGTAAGCCAGTTTGAATTTGGAATTTGTTGCACGAGAATACAGTAAATAATGTAATGTGTTTTTGTTATGGTTTTTATGCATAATGGTGCAGAATTTAGCAATGAATTAGCTCAGACTTATTCAGCAGCAGCAATGATAGTTTCTTGTTTACTCCCTTGCCACCATTACTTACAATTTAAAGCTAGGGATTAAAAAACGATATGAATTATAACGAAAATCAGTTTCCCGACCACAGAGCACTACGCAAATTTCATTTAGATTTACAAATATGTACTAATAATTTCATGTATGAATGTGTCTGTAGGCTCAGCACAGGAGCGCCGCGTCACTATCTCGCCCGCGATATAGACTGCCCAAGTGCCCACGGAATACAATAATAAGGTTAACCTTAACCTTTTTAATATGTCTTTAACCTTATTAATAATGTCTGTGAAACTGCCCGTCCCTGTCTATAGTTAGTAAAAGTCGCGGCGCTCCTATGCTAAGCCTACTGATATTGTACCTACCTACCTAAATGATAATAATAAGAACTTTATCCGGCCTTCACCACTGGAGGGCTTCGTCACTTTTTCTTTAATATATGACATCTATTACAGTTTTTAATAAGAACTTTACTTTTTGCCAGCGCTTGGTTTTGTCTGATAATATTATTCTTTTCCTATAAACGACATACATATTTAACCCGTATTTTCTTTGTTCCAGAATGTTCGGTTCAGGCGGCGCGTGCGCAGCGTGCGGCCAGGCGATACCCGCGAGCGAATTCGTCATGCGAACGAATGCGCCGCAGCAACCGCTCCATGTCTTCCACATAAAGTGCTTCGCGTGCTCGAAATGCGGCTCACACCTCATGCAGGGCGATAGGTAATAGTTGTTTCCATATTACTAAATGAATCTCGCTGATATGTAATGGATTTAAAGATTTCAAAAGTAAAGATAGGCCTGTTCACATAATTCCGAATGAACATGTGCAAACGCGATTTGTGCACCAACAAACTAGCCCACTTCGTAGTGCCCGTGAGGCCAAGGTCAATGAATGGATTACGACGATTTGGCTGAATTTATTACCAGAAAAATGACATAGGATATAGTACAGAGCCCCCCCCCCCCCCCCCTTTTTTTCCATTAAACGATTATAACACCCCAATTTTGCACAAATGTAGTACCTAGTACCTAATACGTCGTCAATGTCGATATGACAATTCGTTAAAGTTTATTATAGGGTACCGTAAAAACATAATCAAATCTCATTAGGCCCACTTGCACCGTACCACTAACTCGGGGTTGAACTCTAGGTTTAACTGGTTAACTCCGGGCTAGTGAAATGGTGCAAGTGGCGCTTAGAGTCATTACATACTTACCCAAGTTTTTGATTTTCCGCTCGATGGACAGTCGGACGGTATTAGTTTCCAAAATCACGCGTTTTGCAGCTATGCGACGTGCTCCCATAAATAGGTAACTCCCGAAGTAATTGACACTTAATTATACAATTACTCTGACTACGCAATTTGTCTTCATGACTCTCCAGATTGACACACAATGTAAGTAATTGTTACGGTGTAGCTTATGTTCTTGACAATTAATGACCTAGTCATTTGGTAGACAACCTTGGCGACGACGAAGACTGAAAACCTATGCCACGTATTTGACAGATAAATAGAGGGGGGTCAACATATTAAATTATTGGCATACATGTGTCATGCCCAGTTATATATTCTATTTGGTCGTATGACTCGTATGGCATATTTTTACAATTCAATCGGCAATTACATAAATACAAATTTTAAATTAAACGCGAACAATAAAATGGGTCCAAAAGAAAACAATTCTGTTGATATTTATTTGAATACTGGTAAAATAACTTTTTATTTTATATTGGCGCTTATTTTAATACAACGCTTCAAGTCTCCCATCTGAGCAGTTTTTTTTCTATTCTAAATAGGCCTTAATTTTAATTGTGTTTACTGTCAGATATTTCATACCTCAGAACCTGTTCTCAAAATAGTGGGTGCACGTTGTTAGCTTAATCGAATTCTATCATTTTTCGGTATCGAAAACAAAACACTCAATCTTAGGTCATTCCTTAACCCCCCGTATGCAGCTTATGGCATCAATGTCAGGCTAAGAGGCTAGATATAATATAATAGAATAGAATAAGATTTATTCGTAAGCCTAAACATTACAAACATTACATAATATAAAAGAAAACATAAAAAGAATTGAAAGAATCCAAAAAAAGTTGTTAAAGTCGCTCAATTTCCGCCACGGTCTGAATATGTCAGAGAATAGCACACACCGTCGTAGTCTAGGGCCACTAGATAAACGACGTGTTTATATAGACCAAATGTTTCTGTATAAACTCTTAAATGGCCTTACTGATTCTTCCACTCTTCTTGAAAAAATTGTCTTTAAATTGCCTCGTATTCCCTCGCGCCACCCCCAAACATTCCATATCGATTTTTGTAGATCTAATTTCGCCAAAAATACTTTTTTTAGACGAGCCTGTCATGATTACAATGTTAATTTCATAAATCTAGATATCTTCTCATTGTCTTTCGGTAAATATAGTAGTGGTCTGCGGAGCTTACTTTTTCCATAGCAGTGTAATGCTACTCACTTTGCTTTAAAAAAAAAATTGTAATTGTTCTATAGTCTTATGTAACGTATGTATGTTTGTAAGCATGTTTGATACTTAGGTACTTTATTAGTTGTGTATCCAATTGTTACTTCTGTGTATCTTCCTATTTATAGGCAGTGCCGAACAAGCCCTGTTTCTACTTGTTATCAATATCAGTATGTTATAATTAAGGGAACTATAGGTCTTATTGTATATCTGCAAGTTTAAACTTATCTGTATGTGACTGTTTGTTTCCTAAATAAATGAAAAAAAAATAAAAAATAAGATTAAGTGAACGAAATGGCCATATCTCAGCATGTTACTGGTGACTTCCGATGAGACCATCAGGTGAGAAGAATCACGGAAGGTAACAGACAAGAAGAAAAGAGACATAAAATAACATATACATGAACAAACAGTTAAATAAGAAAAAGGTACACAGCAAGAAGATACAACATAACGATTAAATTAAAAATTATTTATATAAAACAAGCATCGTACGTATAACATAACACTCAGTCACTGTATCGGTCCGGTCCAACCATAGCTTGGCTGAACATTACAGCTACATATGCAACTAGCGCCAACGGTAGCTACACGAACTAAAAAAAGACAATGACGTCTGTCAAGTGTCAAACCAAACCGATATCGAGCGTTCATCAAATCAATTTTATATTATTTATTTATTAACAAGACAGCATCAGAGGAAGACGAATACTAACATAATAATACTCTAATACGTATGGCGTGTCAGGAATGATAGAAAACTATTCCCATTTTTCTCAGGTATTACATGCTCGCGGGCTCACTAGTGTGCGAGCAGGACTGGCAGAAGCTGATGAAGAGCGCGAACGCGGCGACGCCCGGCGCGCCGGTGCGCAAGGGCAAGGTGGGGCGTCCGCGCCGCTCGCGCGAATGAGCCGCGCCCGCGCCGCCGCCGCGCGCGCCGCAACACTCGCACAGGGACTATGAAGAGGTACGTTACAATTGCCTGTATAAGTGAAAGCATAGGGAAATAAGTAAGCAGCAGAGTGCTCAATCCATACATATAAAAAAACCATTTATAATAAGTTATAAGCTAGTTTTGCGAAAACGTGGAAACTGATGTATGAAGTAAGCACTCTAAGCTTACTTATTTCTTAAATAAAATTTACTTATGCTAGGAAGTCCTGAAAGTGAAGGAAAACGTAGTGAGGTTATGCCCTGTCTTTTTTTAAAACATAAAACTCAGTGGAACTAAGAAGTCCTCTCTTAACAGCCAAGCAGAGCAGGAATTAGTCATCATTCGTTTTTAAAATCGGGTTCTCTAATACATAATACGTTTTAATTACAAAACCATTAGGATTTTTTAAATTCCTAAGTAGCTACATAATTACTTATGTTTTTTTTTATAATCTATTTTAAACCAAATATATGTATTTATTTATATTTATATGTATAAATAAATACATATATATTATTAATATATAATTATATGTATTTATTTATAACAATCGTAGGTATAAGAGCTCTAGTAGATATGCGTATTTAATGTGTAAAGTACAAGTTTATTTAGAAAGTCAATAAAAAATAAGTCAAGCAAAATTATAATGAGTACTCTAGCTAGGTACTTGCTATTAATAGGATATAAAATTATCCTACAAACATATGAACCCCAAGCTTCAATTACAAACCAGGTCTAACAACATGTTTACCTTCCACGGCTCAAGTGTGGGCGTTCGACCTTTATGTTATTAACACTGACTTGTCGTGGCTCGTGGCGTTGATTAGGAAATCCTTTAATTAATTAATACGTTAATTATCGTCGAGGCGAGCGTGACTGGGATTTTGCCGAGTTGCACTTTGGCTTAGCATTCCTTGGCACGCTAGCGGTAATTTGATGGCGGTTTCATTAAGATCGTATTTATGATTAATCTCAATTAAGTGAGGCACTATTATTTCTGTCACATTGAACCTTGAGTTTAGCAGTAAAGAGGAAAATTTAGGATCGACCACGCCGAAGTTTTAATTAAAATACACTGTCTCGACATTTACGCACCAATTACGAAATGTAAAACGCTACTGCGTATACACTGCGTCTTGTTTAGGTGTGCTTTTATGAGTACGAATTATTTTATGTCATTTGTTCTATTTAGTCTCAAAGGGAATATCAAGACACACAAAATGTTTTTATTAAACTATCCGTAGACTTACCTACTCAACGTCGAGCACAAACTCAAAAATAATGAGCAGCATCACAGTCCAATAAACCAGCTAACACATTCGGCTCGGAAGTGCATGTTCTTCGGTGGTTTAAAAATTCACGAGTCATAAGCGGGCGGGCGATGTAAACCCGGGCCTCTCGAACCATTTGCTTTACTAAGGATTACCTGTACGTTGCGAACATACATCGGGTAAATGGTATGTTACCTTGATTTGATTTATGTTATTACAGACTTAGTTGTTTGTGATGGCTAAATATGGTAGTCTCATGTAGTTAGTTATCTAACGTTATATCATTTAAAACTTGTCGTAGTCACATCTTAGAAACCAAAATGTTGCCAATGTTTCAATTAGATTTCAGCCATTTTCATTGTTTGTTTGGTAAATCATAAATGGTAATTGTACATCTATCTAAAGAATGTTCAAAGAATATATAGTAATAAATGTGCCCTTCTCAATCAAAAGGATACTTATTGTCGCTTGTCAATAAGGCGCTATTTCCATATAGCTTCAATTTGAAATCAACCTTATTGACAAGCGACAATGTGGTACCTTTTGGTTGAAAATGTCACAAATGCTTGTGTAAAAATAAAGTCAAATGTGTTGACCGCATAGTAACTAAGCGTAAGCACATTACTAGACAATTAGCAAACACCAAATTGGAGTGATGAACCTCATCAGCACAAACGGCGAAAGCAATTTTCATTTTGAAAATTGGAATTTTAAAGTACTAATTCGATTATGAGACGCACGGCCACCGCAGAGAGAAGTGGCGAAGAAATGCAATTAAGCTGTTCAATGAACACCGCACAAAGACTGGCTTTGTTTATATGAGCGAGTCACTCGGCCGGAACGCAGACTCGGACAGCGCCGCGGCATAATATACTGCCTTATAAACCGAACTCTCATTAAATTCGGCGTCACGAATTTCGTTTAGTGTGAAACTGAAACATATTGCGCGCTAAACTTCGCCTCAAACGCTCCTAATAATATATATTAGCGCAAAGCTTTCTAATTGCAGTATACAAGTTGTTTAAAGGGATTGTTCATAGAGTTAATTATCTACGCGACCATGGTCCGAGGGCCGCGGGCGACGCTTTGCTTACGGCGCTCTCTCAAATTCACTGCCAACCAATTCCGAAGTTTAAACACCGCTGAACTTTATTCGACAACTCGTACAACTATTGTCCAGCCTTGCTAATGAAGCCTCGAATTGGAAACCTGTAAACATGATATGCTTCTGTAACTTACACGGGATTTTAACGATTGAACTTTTAATGAAACATCATTATGCTCTCTAGTTACTAATATAGAAATTAACATTGAGTATTTACCTAAGTACATGACTTCTTGCGAGTTAACACCATTTTACACACAACACAGACATTTTTACAGACAAACTATGTTACATGATCTACCCTCAAGAGACTTTAGTTCTTCGCATCAATACCTTTCATGTTAGTCTGGAACGGCAATACTTTCTGCCACCATCCAAGGATGTACTTTAACTTTTAAAATTAGCAAAACGTAATGTTTCCCTAGTGTTAGTAGGAAAGTTGGGTAATTATAAGTTGGCCATAAATGTCTGTTCAAAGCGCGTTTCAATTACCTTGTCCCCCTAAGCACCGAGCCTTCGGTACCGAGTTAACTATAATTACAAAGAGGCGCTAGTTGTTATTACTTTGTGCGGGCGATGGTCAAAGGCCCGATGGTAATTGGAAAGCACCTGCAAATGACAGCGCCTTTATGCCGCGTTTGTTTGGCGTAAAAATCAAGTTCGGCCGTACGCCCCTCGGCTCAAAGACTTGACCGTTCAGGTTCACCCGGCGGCTTTGTAATGCGATTACGCCGACTTGTCGAAAGTTAATTAAATAACGTTTTTCCAAATTACCTGCCGGGGCCGACATCAAAGTGGTCTCGCACGCTTTAGGAATCTTTCTACAAAGGCTAGCTGCGGGCGAGGTCCGCCGGCCTCTGATCTCGCCCACTAATGTAGTGCGCCGGACGGGAGCGCTCTTCAGCTGTTTGTCAAGCCCCGCTGACAGCTTTTCACCATCCCTTGCTTGTTTGCAGCGCAGTTCGACACTTTCTTTTATTTCGGTTCGAAATTCCAAACTGACGTTTATTACGGGTTCGGGGCGAAATCATGCTACTGTTTGAACTTTTTCTTACGCGAAGCTATTTATAAAAAAAATATAGACAATAGAATTTTCGAGGTGTAGTCAAACGTTAGTGGGGACCCATTTATTGAAAACGTGATGAAAACTAAGGGTCGTAACCACCCAAAGCGCTTTTCTTCCCCATCGTGGTCTTCGTCGATTAGCTTTCGGATAATAACGCCCTTGACATCGCTTATGGCATCTGTCCATCTCTCTTTCCAATTGCGCCTTCTCTGTTCCTCTTTTCGATATCAATAATGTAATGTTATTGAACGAGCCTTAAATAGATACAAATAATAAATCCCTTTACAAAAAAAAACATGGAAGCCTATATTAAATCGCTCCAATTACAACTCCACTCGATCGGATCGACAATACTTGTGTGATTGATGACTTGTCTATTGTCTATCTAATTCAATCGACCTCCGTCCCGCACGCGACGAGGTCGACCCTGCACGACATTCTACAGTTTACTGCACGGCTTTAGTAAAAAGTGATCACTTACTTCTCCACTTTAGCTTTAAATATATATATCACTAAGAAGTGGTGCAATTAATTTTGTGTTCCAACTTAATATGGTGACATTAACCTGCACTTAAATTTTTATCCGTAGATAAATAATCCGTCAAATGGCGGGAAATTTTCTTACTTCTTTGCAACAAGGTGTTCTTGACCACCGCTTTCCAAACTTCTGTTTATTTGCATAGGTTATTTGACTACTAGACAAATCAGTTTCCTTTTTGGACTGTCAAAATGATTTTTCTGCTATAGAATTTGTATGAAACACTAGCATGTGACGTCAAAATCAAATTACCTACTCTTTATAGCTTTATTCGGGTTTTAAAATAGAAATTACGTCTAAAAAAATAACTGCTGTCTACATTTCACTATTAATCTTCTGGTGCTTTATTTCATGGATGATGTAAAATAATTTATTTGAAATACAGTCAAATACCCTATTGCCCTTGAAAATTGACGCTCGAGACTTCATCTTCTTTTCGATTTTATTAGGAAATTTACTTTCGTACACGTATACAATTGACAATTACACACATTATGTACATCTAAAACTGATATTGGAATTCAAATAGTATAAAGTTTTCGGATTTTGGTTAGTCGTGCAAATATACCGGTACCTAAGTATACCTACTTGTTTTATCTCATATTATATTTGTATTAGTGTTACGTTTACACGGTGGTGCTTAATCTCAAGACTAATCTACGTTACAACGTCAGGAAAACTGTAATTTGTCATTTTCAAAATTATATTTTGACAACTCTAGGGCGAACTAAATTAAGCGCCGCGTCTAGAACACTCGATTACTCATATACACGTGATGAATTTGTTATGTGATAACGCAAAATATTGTCATTACATTTTCCTAGTAGTTTTAATACCTGCCAAGTCTTACGTAACATTACCAAGTTTACGTAACAAAAGTTAATAAAACAGATACTTAGCCCAGGATTGTATAGTAAGTATTCAAATTCATTGCGTCACCATAATTTTAAATAATCCTTTTCCCAAGGACAAAACTTCCATAAACAAGGTCCCTTTACTAAATGTGTGGAGTATAGAATTTACAGATACACAAATTACACAATACTCCTACAGCCATTTTGCAATATTTAAATGATATTGATAATATATCTTATTTTATATTAGCCACTAGCTCATAGAGCCTCAATAAATTTATAATGTCTCGACTACCACGTGTAACGTAAAGTCGTCGTCAACAGAACTTGCAAATAATGTAAACAAATCATTTTACCTTCATTACTTCGTAATATCGCTCTTTAAAAGGACAACCGTCACCTTATCAACAGGCTGTCTTATTTATGTAATTTTTTAGTTAAATTAAATGTTAATTATTAATATTTTAGGGAAAATAACCTTCGTAAAAATGTTAGGTTATGTGTCAAACGCTAACAAAATCTGTCATATTTGTTTACATTATTGGCAAGTTCAATTGACGACGAATTTATGTGCTAATCTACGTTATTTAAAATCATTAGTAAGCAGTGTTTAATACCACCTAATAATCATCACCAGGCATCGTAAACTGCGAGCGAAATCCATTGAAATGACGTATGACAACCAGTTACAACCCTAGTACTTCAATGGATTTCGCTCGCAGTTTACGATGGCTGATCATCACCGAACGTACCCTATCCAGATCCGGTAACGCCAATTACACTAGCAGCCTTATTTGATTAAATCTATAACGCTCATTATTTTCTTGATACACATTCGTTCCGCAACTCTAATTGGAATATTAACAACTGCCAATTAAGGACATTAAAATAATATTGAAGCAATTACTTGCAAGGTAATCCGCCCCGGACAAAGTATGTCAAGAATTTAACTTCTAATATATTCATAGTTCACGTTATGTATACCACCTAGTTATAGCTTAAAAACTTGGAAGGCCCTATACACAGGACAGTGTCTGTACAAGTAGTAGTGTATAAATGTTAAGTGACAGACTCACTAAAGTCATATCCACAGCGATAAGTAGTAAAAACATACCTTGATCGAATGTACAACTTCATAGATTATTTCTTAATTTTTTCCCAGTGTTGCAATCCTGTGTGGGATCGAAAGGTTTCTTAATGAGAAAGCAAAAGTTTTTTTAGTAATGGTGGCGTGCAATTAGTCGAACGCAGAAGTAATTTCCGCAAACGTGCGACTGAAAAGTTTAATGAAACGCAAGTCGACCACATGTGGGAACAATTTACGTCTCGGCCTCTAATTTAAAATTAATACCGTGGGGCTGGTGGAAAATTTGAAAAGTTTGAACGACGTTGGCGCGCCTTGGCTCCGCCGATTGCATTTTTATACGAGTAAGACAACCTCTTAGCTTATTAGGGAAGGTTATTAGACGTCCGAGGGATATCTCGGCGGACGTGGCCTCAACCTCCAAACGACTTCGCCCTACTTAATTAGTTAAATGGATACGTTGTTTTTCCGGAACAATAACCCGTACGATGGCCCTCATTTTCTTCGCCAGTGATACTCAAATCGACGCAGATAAGTATAGGGTTGTCAGATGGATTTGTATTAGGTAAAACCCCTAATATAATCACCTGTTTCTTATAATATTTCACATTTTCGAGTTCTGACAACTGAACAAAATTCTGGTAATCGTAGACAGATGGGAGGGTGGAATCCTCCAAATTGGAGCGACTCGTTCGGTCGCGCAATTTAGGGCAGCGCCGATGCACTTATGCACCGGCACATTTCCCACAGCCCGGTGCAGCATCCGCGCGCGACAAAGGACATCTCCCACAATAGCTCCATTAAAATAATGCAAGTAAATGAGGATTTACCGAGTCCGCCGAATCCGCTCGCCGCTCACAATACCCGTCCTAGCGACGTCGCTTAAAACACTATACACGAACATGTTTCATTAGCTAAGTGGGAGGCTTTTGGTCTGAATTTGTGTAATGCAGCCAACTAGACGTAGCGTCGCTTTTACTTAAACGCCGTAATTAAAACGCCCCTCCGCTAAGGGCGCTGTTTAAAACTATGTCCCAACTAGTTCTGAGCGGACAATTAGCCTCAAGTGATGTTCAGCCACTAAAAAGTCTATTGTATTGGGAAATAATATTGCACTAACTCGTCATCGAGTTCATCTATTGAGTTGACAGGGGAAAGTAAATAACAATAAAGTGGCTTCATCAACTGTATTCAATTGCGAAGATAAAGATTATGTTATTCACCACACCACACCAATAATGCGTCGAATAATGATTCTCACCAAGAATCTTAACAACCATGGTCGAGGTCTTGTCCATTTCGGGAGATTCGAGAGAAATTAACCTAAGTTCTACATTAATAGAGGCTTACGAGTATATCATGGGTAATAAAGGTTAATTTATGTTTAGTACTTGTATTTATACATACGATTATATAGATAAACACATGTACCTATGCTTTCCATCTTTACCATATAAAGACCGGTTTAATTATATCCAAAATGTACTCAGTTAAAATATTTAAAAACCCCCGAATGATGAAATCCTCTGACTTTTGTGATTACTGAAAATGGAGATGTTTATTGAACAAAGTTTTAATTATGCTGAATTTTCATTAATGTTTCCTGTAGCGGCGGAGCCCGGAGATTTCAATTTACACGTTACTTTTTGTATTATCTTCATCTGTCAGAAGTTTTCATATATATTTCTACATTATTAAACGCATAATCAATCATAAATATTTAAAGATTAAAATATTTTAAATGCGCGCGAATCATAGTCATAACAAAGAAGTCGGTAGTTCAGATCGATTGAAAAACAGGTTTTCGTCAAAAATTTAGGTAATCGTTGTTAGGTTAGGTTATATTTCTGACTATTTACCTACGCTACGCTTATACGCCTATCAAAAAAATCATTCTGAATGAGAATTTGAGTCAATTAAATTAGTTAAAATTTAACGCATAAAATTCACATAAATAAATAAATATTATAGGGACATTCTTACACAAGTCCCACGGTAAACTCAATAAGGCTTGTGATGTGGGTACTCAGATAACGATATATATGTACAAATACTTAAATACATAGAAAACAACCATGACTGAGGAACAAATATCTGTGCTCATCACACAAATAAATGCCCTTACCGGGATTCGAACCCAGGACCATCGGCTAGGCCAGACCGGTCGGCACATATGGGAAAAATGTACATCTTGACCTCTAATCTAAAATCTGTTAAAATATTAACCCAATGCCTTAATATAGGGCAGTACAGTCGTCCAGCTTGGTAGCTCAGGATGCTGTTACTGCTGCCTTTCACACGTCCAGTAAAGAGGCTACCCACTAGCGTCTGATGGCATGGAAGCCATCCGCGTGCGCCTCGGCTAACATGCCTGATGCACTACAGTGGCAAGGCAGATTTAGCAACATTCTTAAGATATTATTAAACTTAAGTATCTATATAATTTTAGAGACAAAAATAAGTTTAGTAGAGTTCGAAACGTCAAATAATTTAAACTAACCGATTGACCGTTATTACTCCATAATTCACGCACTTTAAAAACGACCATGGTCCTAACTTTGAGGTTAAACACTAGTTAAAAACATATTCCGTTAAAAATATTTGGTTGCTTGAAAGGCCAAAGTCAGTCATAATTATTTAGTATATTTTTTGCCATTTCATTAAACTCCATTTTAATTAACTGTTTCACCGCATTGCCGTTCTTATTACCTACGACATCCCTTTTCCATAGTTTCATGTTAATCATTTACGACGGTATGTAAGTATAAAGATGTCTTTTACTAAGGGTTCATTAGTTGTTCCTTCAAAACTAGGTGTACTTTGACACGTTAATGGTTGTTTTAATTCGCTTAAAACCCTAAAAGGCGGCAAACTGGGTCACAGATGCACCCATATATACGTAATTTTTCAGTTGCAATCTAGACCTTACTGAAAGATGCTACAGTTCAATTTTGATCATAGCAACCCTTGAGAAAGTTCACCCTTTTGCGTATGAGGGCTTTAATAACTTTATTAATCGTTAACGAGTAAAATTGATCGCTACTAACGATCTTAATCGAATAGCTGGCATCGATTCATCGTGTCGATGCCCCGGTATCGAGTTAATTTAATTGAAACCGAGTTGGGTAATTAATTAGTGGCGAATGAGGGCTCTCAGCCGGATGAAGCTGCCGCTGTTTACAGCGCTCATACATATTGTATTGACCGAGACGCCTTCGCGAAGATTACGTACGGTAATGGAAATGTTACACTTCACGTGGAACCTTGTCATTTCCAAGTTCAGCATTTTAAACTAGGCCTGAGGCCAAAATATTTGAGAGTCATCCCTCCTCAATCGTATTTTTACGTACTTAATGTTTTTTTACAAACTCTGCCTAACTTTGGAAATCTGTGTAAGTAGGTAGTGAGCAATACTATTCGCTTAGCACCTATGTATACAAACTTCTATGCAGGGGGGGGGTACCTTTTCTCTGCAGCTGACTGTACATCTACAGTACGATAAAAATATACAGACAGACGGACGCCAAGATTTTTCCGTAAGTTTTTATTACTTAGTGGCGAAATCCTAAACGAATAATTTCCGTTTAGAAAAAAACGTGATCAAATTAAGCCGTCCAATTGAGTTAATTATACAAAAATGTGTTTTATTAATTAAAAACACGTTTTCCTCAAGCAGCAGGATAACCATAAACATTTACGATTAATCTAAACTAGGTATTAATGGAATTATGAATATAACGACACAAATAAATCAATCGAAGAATCACATTAAACTCGAGTTGTTATTTAAATAAGTAATTAACCAAATTTAAACATACTTAAGATGCGCAACTCATTTGATAATGACATGAAGGTCGTTGGCGAATATACTAAAAATGTACATATTCAGAACACAGTAATACCCAGTTGATTAAGAATTTCCATCATACGAATTTTACTGCATCCCTCTCACAACAATTAATAAGTTTGAGCGGGATGCGCTTATCGTACCTAATACCTATATTAATTTGTATTTTTAAAATCTGAATAAGCCTCATGGTAATCTTCATACTCGTATTTTTGCGCTTGGCATTGTCTGGTTTTTAGGGTTCCGTACCCAAAGGGTAAAAACGGGACCCTATTACTAAGACTTCACTGTCCGTCCGTCTGTCTGTCACCAGGCTGTATCTCGTGAACCGTGATAGCTAGACAGTTGAAATTTTATAAAATTTTCACAGATGATGTATTTCTGTTGCCGCTATAACAACAAATACTAAAAACAGAATAAAATAAATATTTAAGTGGCGCTCCCATACAACAAACGTGATTTTCTTGCCGTTTTTAAGCGTAATGGTACGAAACCCTTCGTGCGCGAGTCCGACTCGCACTTGGCCCGTTTTTAGTAATTGGCAATACCTATGTTTGTCCCCAAACCTACAAACACGAGTAGATGAGCAAGCGATTGATCTGACTAAGAGCAGTGGCAATAATAATGTTTAATCCCGCTAAAACGTTAGGCGATCCGTCATAATGAATATTTATCCAGACAGAAGTCGGCACATACTTTTATCGCAAAAGGAATAGGATGCTCGTAAGCAGTACTTTAACTCTTTAGAGAGCGTGAAACTAAGTTCTGTTTTTATTTCTAAATACTAAACTGACATTTGAGCGATGCTGATGATGATGATGACTGGCGAATTGAATGCAATTTCAACTGTCATTTTTGTACAGTACCTACTCGTACCTAAAGCACAGGGCGGATACGCTATACATCAAAAAACACTTGCGTTTCTATGTGTGAACGGCACGTCTGTACTGTACACGCGGCATGCGTCATTGTGTAAGTTGCTTAAGAGTCCCCGGCAAACTCGACCGAATTGCATCTTTTCATACAAACGTAATTTCGCTCTCATTTTAAAACTACGAGTTGGAATGTAATGAAACTTTTCACACAATGACATAAGGTATATCTAGGTTACTAAGTAGTTTATATAGCTCCAGTTTACAAAACAAAAGAAATAGAGTAAAAACAACTTTTGTATTAAAAACAAACTCGCCGTATTTTTTTAACTATGGTATCTGATAACTAATTACAGACATAGACCGACCTTATCCTATTGTAAGTACAAAGTTTCAGAGCAATCTAGCTAGTCGTTTTAAAATGAGAGCGGAACTACGTTTGTATGGAGAACCGAGCTTGCCGGAGACCCTTAAAAACAGTACTGAGCGGTCGGCAAAACGTCGTCAATCTGCTGTTGCGGGGCGAGGTAATTCGAATCGGGGCGGGCGGTGCGTGGCCGTTCTGTATGATAATACTATTACTTATTCTGTGCCTTAAGCATCAAAAACACTCTAATAGCTGAACAAAATGAATTTCTATATTTCAAATACTAGACTGGAACACAAACTTTTGAACGCGAAACTGTAGAGATTTATCTTTATATTTCCGAATGAATTCCAGGGCAGATATTTTTGTCTCGTTGTTTCGTCTGCTACTTTTGATGCCGACTCTACAAAACCAGACAGATTTGGTAGTAGTTAGGCCAATCGATTTGTGTTTTTAGTATATGGGATATAAATCGTTTTGGACGAGGTATACGCCGTCTCAGTAAGTAGAAGTACATCCTCGTAAATATTAAAAATCATTTAGCACCTGATTTCTCTTATAGACTAATTGCCTAATAGCGTTTTCAGATAATTATGTTTCAACAATTTAGATCTTTAGTTTTTTATCAACCAAGCGTAGCTAGGCGTGAGCGAAGTAGGCCGTCGCCCACGGCCTCGCGCCCCAAGGGGGGCCTCGCGCGAGATCCCTTCGGGCACAGTGAAAGAAAAGAGCCTAGCAGATGCGATTTCGCCCACGGCTAGATTAGTTCACGCTACGCCACTGCGGCTCATATGGGGCCATTTTAATCTCTAAGTAAAAAAAATAATTCAAGTAAAAGTTTTATGAAACAAATCTGAGAATTTGTTCATGCTTAATTGAAAAAAACCTGCATAGAAATCGTGTGTAATTTTTATCTAATAAATAAATAAAAATAAAGTCAATGTACTGATTACGGTGCTTCTGCTTTTTTATGACGCATACATATTTTAGTAGCCGACGTAATTCCACTGATTACTTTCTTTAATTTTTCTAAAAACGTAATGTACCCTTCGTTATCTACGTATGTAAGTGTATTAAAGCTTTGGATAGCAAACATTAAATGAATGAAAATTTAAACATGTAAGTACTTACTTATTGCTTCGTTACTTAGGAATACGTTCGTTTTACGTAGATCTGGCAGCCTAATGTAATGAACGAGTTGCTTACATTTACTTCGGAACGATTCCATTTTTAAAAGCTTTATTATGAATTCAAGTGCTTTACATTACATTAAGGCTTATTTAATGTGTATATTTTAATCTGTCGATAACGATATGATTGACATATCCCATTGTGAGAATATTTTGCTGTTCTTTGAAACTTGAGTGATTAACAAAAACTTTACAGAAATGCATTAATACTCTTCATGCACACCGAATAATTTAAATCTACCCGGCAAAATACTTTCTACCTCCCCACCTGAGGCAGAAACGAAGTCCCATAGATACATTATATATACATATTATATCCATTGAAGTCCCGAACTGCATTAAGAAGATGTCGGTTTTCGTCCATTAGTCATATGAAACATGTGCCAATATAAATAATATGGAGCTTTATGAATGACAGACGGTTACGACCCCCCTGCCCCTAAAGGGGAAGAGGAGCACTAATGGATTACATTCGCGCGAGTGAATTAGGATATTGTCGTACGATCCTGTTCCGGTGCACTCCTTTATGATCTCCCTCGCATGTACGTACACACGTGTACATGTGTGTGTAATGGAAAATATTGGGGGGTTGCAATGGAATTTAAGTAATCAACCAATCAACTATATCAAAAGGGTATTGTTTGATTCTGTGCTTCTTTGTAAGAATTGCAGTCACAATCTAATATCGGGCGCTGGAGTTTCATTTCCTCTGGCATTTAGTTAGTTGCGTTTGATCATTGTACAGTCGCCATCAGATATATCGGAGCGCCCGAGGTGCTCACAAATATCTGAACACGCCTCTATTGTCAAGGCGTTAGAGTGCGTGTTCAGACATTTTGAGCACCTCGGACGCTCCGATATATCTGATGGCGACTGTACGCCAACCTTATATTAATAGATGAAATCAAATATATATTTTAGAAATGATGATCTTCATCAAGAGTGGAATCGTAGTAAAACGTTAATCAATTAATCAAACTAGATTAACAACACACACAATCTATTAGAGTGTAGACTAGGCTAAGTCTGTAAGTAGTTTTTGTAATTTCTTTTGTTGAAATTAACAGTTTAAATATTTTTTTTACCAGAAAGTAATAAAAATATATTACTACTGTATTAATAAAAATACTTAAAACCCCAGGCAGCCTTGCGCGGTGCGGCAACAACCCTTTAATATCATATCAAATTAATTAGGTTTGTGTCGTTGCTTAGAAAGTGCATCAAGACTTGCAAAACAAAATTATCTTTATAAGATAAGGCAAGCAAGATGAAATCATTTTACCGATACTTTTACACATTATTTACTTTATATTACTAGAAATAAGTATTCCTCCGTCAATACTCGCTGCTAAAAAAAATTGTCCATTGCTGGAAATATTCCTACAATGGTCGCTACCTGTTACAAAATTTGCTCCCTTGCCGCCGTTATCCAGCGTGCTCTTGCTATCTTCACCCTTCACCAAATAACGATCCTTCTTGTGGCGAACAAAATTTTCCGGCATGTGGTCGCCATTCTAAAATAAGAAGTAGTTGTAGTTAGCTTACATGTTTGACATTCTGACAGTGGGCAGGGCACGTCGCACAACGAAATGATCTATGAGGACGAAAATTTCTGGAATTCAATAATTAAACTTAGTAGTGACTGAAGTCTGCAAATGAATTATGCGTTGGGCCTGTCACATTAATGACAAAAATACCTATCTAACAGTTAAACGACGGAATAAAACAACTGACATTGCCATAACTTCACAATTTAGGTTAACAATTTCAACGATTGGACAAGTAGAGTGGTGCTAGTGACGTGAATCTGTGATATATATGTCAGTCCTATCACTATTAAGCTTAATATGTAAAAAAAACATTAATCAAAACGATAGCATTAAACTGCTGACATTAACATACTGTCAAAATTTTGGTTCACTATATTGTCTTCGGTTACCGCGATAGTTACTCATGAAATAAAACTAAAACTTTAATAAAACTTTAATAGGGAAGATGGCTTTTCTCTACCACCAGCTTGGGATCCTGTAGTCCACCTGATAAAGGAGCAAGCGAGACATAGACTGTGAGACCGTAGTGTTGGATGATGCTGGACATTCTGATGTTTTGAAAAGATGTGTCCCGCCGAGTTTGTTGCCGGTCCCAAATTGGGATACCCTCCTACAATTTAGGAGGGAATTAAATCTTCTCGGGTCCGTGGTGTAGGGTTGGAGCCGGCATAGTTTATTTTTATCGCGTATATATATATATCTTTACTTGAAAAATAATTATAGTGTATAACTAGCCTTATAAACCGGTTTTTGCATGTACAACCAGCCTTAAAGTTTGTAGTCTATGATTGTTCATTATTTTAGTATGTGGGTATTTTTGCATTTTGTAATTTTTCCTCAGTCACCCGTTGACCACGAACGCTGTAAAGAGTTCGAAACGTCGGGATGTATTATAAATTCAATATACGCGATATAATCCGTTTTCATAGTTTTATTTTTGGTTCACTATTTCAGCGATCGAAGAAGTAAAATGTACAGTTGGGTAGTGTCGTAACAGCGAGTGAGTTATGCGTCGGGCTTAACTCAATAATGACAAAATTCTTTACCAGTTAATCTGCAAAAACAAACCACTGACGTAGGCAAACGCCAATGAGTTATGCGTTAGCCTTATCTGACATTAAGCTCATGAAAAAACAGTCAAGCGGCAGAATCGAACTACTGACATTACATTACCATACTGTCACAATTTCAACGATTGAAGAAGTAGAGAGTACTTTGGGTAGTGACGTGAGTGCGAGTGAGTTATGCGTCGGGCCCGTCACATTAATTAGCCCGCCCGCTAATGAGGACTTATGGCGCTCTAATGAGAGACTTGTAGCGATGTATTTATATACGTCCCGGACGGCGGGGCCGCGGTTTGACTAGCTCAGTATCTTAACTTCAATATATTAATAGGTTGTTTAAACCATTAAAAAAAAACAGGACGATTTATAAAAAATTTACCCTCATGTTATTTTTAAACGTGGTTACTTTTAATTGTCTGTGGTAATGTTTATTATTTTACTAAACAACCAGTCCAATTATATAGGTAGTTGTTTTTTTTTTTAATGAAGCAGTTATACAGTTAAGAAGATAGTGGATTACCGCTTCTCCATACATACGAAGTCCCCATCTTCCTCTCTGATAAAATATTTTTGCACAATTTATTGTAAATTAACTATACCTAAATCGACCGACCGCCGGTTTTAAATCTAGGCTAAATAAGTGGCTCCTTACTAATATGTTCTATGACTAGGTACAATGAGTGTACAGGTTTTTAAAGGGTCGGCAACGCGCGTATAATATCTCTGGTGTTGCAGGCGTCCATAGGCTACGGTAACTGCTTACCATCAGGCGGGCCGTATGCTTGATTGCCACCGACGTGGTATAAAAAAAATGAATTTTTTGACATGCCACTTACCTTATAATCAGGCATCGTGAACTGCAAGCGAAATCCATTGAAGTACTAGGGTTGTAACTGGTTGTCTTACGTCATTTCAATGGATTTCGCTCGCAGTTTACGATGCCTGCTTATAATATAATGATAAATTATGAATTTGAAATATATAAATGAATACATGAAACACATAAATAATTATAAAATTTAAATATAATATAGTTAAATGAATGGAATAAATAAACATATATGTAACGAATTATAAATATAATTGTCATTAAGACTGTGCCTAAAAAACCTCAACTTACCACGTGTATGTAGATTCATCATCATCATTCTCTTGTCGGTGGAGCAATTTCCATGTATCTCTTTCCTGAGCCTTTCGTTTGACCGCCTGATACGACACGACGTTTATCTTTTCCTTTAGTTGGTCCATGTATGTTCTTCTTGGTCTCCCTCTCTTCCGCCTTCCTTCTACTTTCCCTTCCACAATATTTTTTATGAATTCGTCGTGTCGTAACAGGAAGGTGCCCAACCATCTTCCCTCTTCTGCTCTCAATGATTTGCAACAGAGACCTCCTCTCCTGCACAAGGTTAAGAACTTCCTCATTAGATTTTCTCTCGGTCCAACTAATCTTCTCCATCCGCAGCCAGCACTACACACCACAGCTTTAATGTGTATACCACATGTACACTAAACAGACCTGTAACTATTGTTATTAATAAACTTTCATTTACATTTTTTTTTTTCATTTTTGATGTTCTAAGCTAATGGTATTTCCCATTTGTTCCACATAATAATAAAACCTTAAAAAAGTTCGTATTCGGTGGGAAAATTGGGGTAGTACCCCGTAACGTACTGCACATACTTGTCCTGCGCCCCATCGCGCACGCACCAGGAAGCCCGTAAAACGTTACTCTCGTAAATCAAAACGTTAATTGTTCATGTAAATAAATCGCATATCAGATGGCAGTGCGGCGAAATTGCAGCAACACGTGTTTAGGTGTGCGCGTAATGGCACAATTTACGATTAAACTGAATTATATTCCATCCGTGTCACAATATATTACTTATGCCACGTAAATAGAGCGATTTAAAATCGGAATACCATTCGTGAAATGTAATTTCTTAATTTTATTTTTCATCATCATCATCATCATCATCATCATGTCAGCCGATAGACGTCCACTGCTGGACATAGGCCTCCCCCAAGGCTCGCCACTCCGACCGATCCAGTGCCGCTCGCATCCACCGAATTTTATTTTTACGACCATGTAATATTAAAACCCAAAACAAATAACATTGATCCAGTGAGTAAATAATCATTTTATTTCTTTAGCCTAACAAAAATATATATAACTAAATGAGTAAGTAGTGATCACTACGAATTAAATTGAGTTAATTAAGGTACCTAGTAAGACGACCAAGTTACAGTCATTGTTTTTCCTTAACCCTGTTTAGGAAAAGTCGCTTCGTGGGTATTCCTTATTTACTCCGAAACAGACATGGAAACACAATCAGCACTGCTACGCTTTAGATAAGTATGATTCGATGTTATACAAAACCGCGCAAAAAGAACAAAGTGTTAGCGCCTCCACAAAGAGGGTGCAAAAAGACATTAATAATATTCGTCAAAGCACTCCGGCTGGTTACATTAAATCAATTTGCCCTTTCCGCGCGGTAAGTACGGAACGCTGTAATTGATAAGTTGAAACCCTTGTAGCGAAGCCTAGAGTTTGGCACTGCGCTGCGCCCCGCTACCCGCGCCTTCTTTTGCACAATACATATGACAGATGCGTGTGTAATATACACAAGTTACACGATGTATTGGAAAATGGGAATCGAAGTATGAAAGTATGATATGATGATATCACACCTTTCATACTATTCATTTAGCCCGTCAGATATCAGCTTTCAAATTCTGGATCAAAATTGCGTGTCTAATTTTTAAATAGTAACAGTAGCCACGGGTTTTTTAAATAGTAACAATAGGTACCTACTATAATTTTACTCAGAAGTTTTAAAATATGATTCTGCTGAAATATTTCGAATGAAAATGACTAACAATAGAAGTTTAGATACGAGTAATATCCTTATATAGACTTAGTACTGCGCAAAATGGACAAAGGCCAGTAACATCAAAACACGGAAGGTCTCAATATAAACTATGCATGCGGTTAGTCGAGCAGTAAGGCAATAGTACTATAACTAGTAAGGAACCTAGGCATAAACATGTATATTATACAACTATAAACCGGTGGATAGTTAACAAAACATTAGTAATATTAGTATGCTTATTGTTCCAAGAGCTAATAGTGATATAGTCTCGATTATTTGATTAAATTTGATAGTTCACAGAATTCCTATGCGTATAGGTATCCTATAGGTACTGGAAACTGTATTCCAGTAATACAGTAAGACATATTTGTTATGCGAATGTGTACTCGTAATTTTCGGTAACGGGTCTAAAATGATTTAGTTTCAAATTTTCTTTCGGTTTTCGCACATTACTCAATGTAAAATATCTAACGAGGAATAATTTTTTGATTATATGATGGGTACATTACATTTGTCGAGTGCCAAGTTTGTGCGATCGCCTAGTACTTTTTTTATATAAATTGTCATGGCTGCAGACTCAGCACTTAATAAAACCACGTTTCTGTGGCAGTCGTTGGCCTCCCCTTTGAGAAATTTTTGCACCACCTGTCTTCAGTACCCTGTATTTTGCGGTCAGTAAAGCGATCGAAATAATACCTGTTGCTTATTTATACCTTTATCATTTTAATGGTTAAAATATACACTCGTGCCGACTTGTTTGACTTTAAAATAAAATATTAGTACACATGCAGTCAACAAAATTACAACGTTGTATTTATTATAATGCATAGTCGGATCGTTTGCATAATTTGTCGCTAAAGGACGTAAATAGTGTTCATAAAAATTTAAATCTTCAACTTTTATACGGCGTGCATTAAACTGCATTGCAGCGGAGTTTAGTAACCGATGTGGCCCGGCTTTATTAGTCTGTAATATGTATTATATGGACGTGCAAACCGTATCATGCGCTCCATCGGGATCTCCGTAATTAAAGCTTTAGGGCTAAAGTTGGGCAAGATTATAATCGCGGGCATAATTTTAAATCAAATTAACACTTCAACTTTAAACCGGGGTCATTAATGCCATTATAACGAACAATACTGGCGTCGTGACCGCGCCGGCCGATATCTAAATAATAAATAAATAGGCGAGCGGCTATCGGGCATCGCATCTCGAGTTAATGTTCGACGCCGAGTTTTATAATTAACAATAAATTCGGTATGTTTTTTGTTGGACCGAGAGCTCGCTGCAACAATTTTTCCAACCCCCGATATCGATCTTAATAACACATGAGCTACAATACCGCGGTGGTCTACTGTCTATTAGCACTTTGTTCCCAGAATCGATCGGATATTACGTGTTGTTTAATTCTTAAAAAACAAATCAGTTGTTCGAGCTCAATTCTCGGGTGAAATAAATTAGCTCATTCTTTCTCCTCGGCCACTTAACAAGAATCTCAACAGTACTTCTTGAAATTCGTTCAAAAACACCAAAAATTCTGCACGGGCTCGCTACTCAAGCCGGATCCGTTATCTCGTTATCCTAATGAAGTCTACGCTAATGACGAGTAGGTAAATAATAGGGCGGCTAATGGGGGCTTTATCATTCTCGAGTGCGCTCCAGGTAAGGGCCAATTAGAGGCCGCCATCGGCCCGTATTGTTCGCAGTACTCGCTTCGATTACGATTATTTCCGAACGACTCTCGGCACTGATAAATTTAACAAACTATTGCAAACTGACATCCTGGGCATGGAACCAATTGTAATTTTTAATTGACGAAAATCTACTCCACATGCGACCTTCTACAGTCACAGTTCTATCACTTACTTGTTGGATAGTAGCTCATTTTTATCCACGGTGATAGGCGAAAACATCATGTTGGTTTATCCTTACACGGCACGAAAAACGAGTTACCAATTATTCCATGTTAAAACGATAATATCGACAAGTCTCTACAAAGGGCAAACGCATGCTACACGCTACGTCTTAGCGCTACGAGTTTGGCTTAGCAATGAACTAAAAAAACACCCATCTTTCTACATCCCAATCCAACCACATAATTCAAATGTACCCATTTAGGCTAATTCTCTGTAAGCGGTTAAACGCGATTCCCGGACAATATTATCGGATCTACCAATTACTTGTCAGTGGGCGGGCTAATTATCACGTCTCCGGGGGAGACGGGCCCGCGACGGGGGCACCACGGGCCCGCGACGGCCGGACAGTTTTCCTTCTACGGAGAGTGTGGCACTGTGCCGCGTTCAGAGACGAGGACTTGTCTATCGATATGGAAATGTTTAATAGTAAGTACTCGACAATGTATGCTATTGGTAAGAAACTTGTTGGCAGATAATGCAGTGTTAAAATAAAATTAATCTTTGTTTACATGCATCCTGCATGTAAAATATAATTTATTCATGACAAGTACTGTCATCGCATTGTTCTTAAAAGATTAAAATTGTTTACTTAAATTTTTGTAAGTTTGGTAATAAATAAATAAAAACAATCAGAACTTATTAGTGCGCAAATTGTGACGTAATCGTATATGTATGTACGCATGCCGCGTACTTTATTTAGAACATAGAACTTCATAACCAATACTTAATCAATATTATCAGGAATATTTCGAGACTTCCTTGGTTGCATTTCCGCTAACTATATCCAGTTTTAATGCAGTGTTTTTACGAAACAGTTTTCTCACATCGCGAGTGTGTCGCAGCAGCGGCAGGCGTCTTCAATCCCCGGGCCGCAGCGAAACTTCTCGCCGCTGTTTTTTATTGCGCGGAATTTAAATGCATTTTTGATGTTAGGAGATGACACGCCGCGGACGTCCGCACCCCCCACCGTCCCGTGCCCTATAATTTCCCAGCTTGAAACTTCACTACGGTATTAAAGCCTTGATTGCTTGAAGAAACTTGGGACATTTTGGCGTATTCTTCGGGCTCCCAGAAGATTCTGTGTCGCAAGCACAGACGTTTATTACTAACAGCAATTTGAATTAATTCAACCTTATTTTCGTGGAAAATCTACATAGAAATTACAAATAGACTTCTCATTTAGGTTATTTTTTTGTTACTTATCTCCCAGTTTTGCTGAATATATGTGCCATTTTCAACCAAAAGGGTACTTATTGTCGCTTGTCAGTAAGGCGCTATTTCCATATGCTTCAATTAGAAATCAATCTTATCGACAAGCGACAATGTGGTACCTTTTGATTGAAAACGTCACATATCCTTAATTAATACGTGCGAAAATATCCCTTTCTCTGATACAATTAGACAAATTAATGAGTTCCGTGTCACACCTTCCAATATCCGATAGAAAGGGTTACCGTGTATTTGAATCGCTATTAAGGTTTTCAATTAAGTAGTTGGGGTTTAGTTTCGGCCACACGAGAAGCGGAACACGACAATACATTTAGTACGGCATCGGTCCCCAGCAGCCGCGGGCACGGGCCCGCGCTCAGAAGCGGGGGCGGGAGCGGGTGCGACGAACCAGGTGCGTGCGGCCCGCCATTGACTTCCCCTGCCATAGTTTTTAGCGCTTACTAAAAGGATTGTCGTGTATCACTATCGATATTTAAGAGAACTACAAAAGTTCTCAATTTAGCTATACATATATAGAATTCACTATTTTTATGAACGATTTCGTTGATGAAACATTAATATGAAAAACGATAGATTAGCGTTGATTTTAGTTCAGAGTTTAACGAGTTTCAGTATTTTGGAGCAGTGATTCGTTTAGTGGAAATACTAACTTTTATACTAGATACATACTAGGTTACACATTTTTTTTTTTTTTTTTTCATACATGGAAAACCAACAGCTATAAACATTTTTAAAGCTACAATAGAATTACAGAGCCAATTACAGGTTCTCACTTATAAAAATTAAATATACAAAAATCAAATATAACTAAAATTCAGTTCAACACACAAGTACCGACAGCACAAGCCAAGGTTAGTGTGTACTGCCAGCTGCAAAACCGCATAGACACATCAGGAATGGAATTCATTCATAAAGTAACCATGCACTTCAACCGCTGACTGCACAAAACTTTAAAGATTAAAAAAAAAAAAAAAAAAACAAAAAGCAAATACACCTATAAAGGACAACTTTAGTAAGCCGAGCCCGAACCTGCGCTAGAAGTATCACCCATATAAAATGCAATTAATTTCTTTCTTATTACAGATATGCTATCATTGAATATATCGAAGTCTAAATTAAGCAAAACTTTATTTAAAGTCTTGCCTGCCCTGCACAAAAAACTGTTTTTTCTATATTTAGTGGAAGCCTCGTTAGTACTAATGGGACGTAAGTGCCTTAACCTTCTCGATGGAACAGTGAAAGAGATTTTACTAAGTAAACTAGGACAATCAACATGCCTTTTAATAATGTTTATTAAATACAAAATATCCGCAATTTCCCGGCGTTTAACAAGTGGGATTAAGTGATGTTTTTTACACAGCCTAAAATAATTAGCAGAATTATAATTTACATGCATTTTAAAGCAGAGGAATTTTATGAATTTAGTTTGTAATCGCTCAATCCTATCAACATAAATTTGATATTGAGGATTCCAAATCTGAGATGCATATTCCAGCTTGCTCCTTACATAAGCACAATACAGGATTTTAAGGGTCTTAGGACGAGTAAAACAAGCTGAACTACGCATTATAAACCCAAGTGACTTAGCTGCTTTACCCACTATACTGTCAATATGGTCATTGAAAATAAGCTTGGAGTCATGAATAACACCTAAATCCCTCATGCTCTCTACTTGCTGTAGAATGTCACCTTTTAACGAATATGAAGCAGGAATTATGTCACGTTTACGAGAAAAAGTTACAGTGAAACATTTGGAGGGGTTTAAATCTAGCTTGTTTCTTATACAATAGCTATCTAGCCGGCTTAGATCGGATTGCAATGCATATGTATCGGCAAGCGTATCAATTTTAGCAAAAATTTTCATATCATCAGCAAAACTAAGTAATTTTGAAAACTGGAAACACTAGTACTAATGTCATTTATAAATATGTTAAATAGAAGTGGACCTAATAAAGAGCCTTGGGGCACTCCGCTTGGTATAGCTACCCAGCTTGACATATAATTATTGATCACCACCGACTGGCATCGATTTTTTATATAAGATATGAACCATCTTAAAAGATCACCCCTTATACCAATTAAGTAAAGCTTAGATATTAGAATATCATGATCAATTCGATCAAAAGCTTTACTATAATCAGTATAGATTACATCCACTTGACGGCCATTGTCCATTGCCTCTGAGACAAAGTCATTAAGTAAAGCAAGATTAGACACAGTTGACCTACGTTGGACAAACCCGTGTTGAGAGTTATCTATGGAATTTTTCAGTACAGATGAAACCTGTATGTGGACTATTTTTTCTAATAATTTAGCTATAATACACAATTTGGAAATGGGCCTATAATTAGTCACATCCGTTTTAGGACCTTTCTTTATAACAGGAGTAATAAAAGCCGATTTCCAGATCGCGGGAACGGTACATTCGGCAAACGAACGGCGGAACAATAAGGAAACAGGTTTGGTTAGGGTTTTAGCACAGTTAATATAATACAAGGCTGGCACTTGATCGGGACCCGCTGACTTACTTGGATCGAGGCTCAGTAAGAGTTTAGTAACCAAATCATTATCAACCAAAATACTAGCTATATCACCAATAGAATCAGCACATACATGGAGAGTACCACTATTCGAAGAGTTATGCGATTCAGGATCCAAAAAACTTGTTTTAAAGTAATCAGAAAACGCATTGCAAATGTCAACCCCTGAGTTCACAGTAGTATCACCATAACGTACACTACTAGGAATGCCAAAAGATTTAGATCGAGATTTTATAAAAGACCAGAATTGCTTAGGATTTTTACTAATATTATTTTCAACCGTTATAGTGTAATTTATGAAACATTGCCTTTCCATACGTTTAACTCTGTCCCTCTGATACTCAAAAGCAAGCAAATCGCACTTATTACCATATAGTTTATATCTGCGACGATATTTGTGTTTTTCTTTAATAGCCTTCTTAAGCGAGGATGAGTACCATGCTGGGTATGAACTTACGGTAATTAACTTATGAGGGACACACTTATCTCTCAAGTATTTAAATTTTGAATAAAAAAAGTCAACACACTGGTCGAGTGTGCGGGTAGAAAATTCAAAGTCCCAGTTTATATCTAAAAGATCTAAATTAATTCGGTCATAATTAGCTTTATTATAAAATTAATTTAATTTATAATAAAGCTAATTATGACCGATATAATTTATTATGGCCAATTATGTGATTGTTAAGTGCCTGTGACGTTACAAGTTTTTATATTATTAGTAGTTTGGTTTTTCTTAAAGATCCTAACGCACAACTACCCTAGTGTATTAGTATTGTAATAGTAAATTTACCAACGCTGCGAGCGTTCCTGACTGATTCCACACCACGCACACATAAATAACCGAAGCGTCTACACGTCGCAGTCGCTAAGCCAAAGCCATCCTTGATTTGATTGACCAAACATTTAATTGAATGCGCTCAATTCACGTGCGTCAAGTAGCGGGGCGGTCCGAGGTTCCCGCGGGCACATTAATTAGGGAGGGGGGAGTAGAACGGGGTGGGGGAAGTTTACCAGTTAATTAGTACCGTCTGGCCCTCACCTTTGTAACGCGACGCGAATGAGACCAAGTTAAGGTTTCTCATTAGGGCGTATTTCAAATCACAACTCTTGCTGCATGCTGCACAAAAGGAGCGTTTTTGTTTGTTTTGTTGCCGACTTTTGTTCGGAATCTTGTTAGAGGAAATAATTTTGAGGTGAGAGTTGAGGTGCGGTAATTAATGAGTTTTATGATACGTTGCTAATTAACATCAAGTAGCGATTCAACTCGAGGTTGTGTCTTATTTAAAAAATAAAATTTAAATAAAATGCACTGTCATTCCAAAACCACCACACTAATTAGGTATCTACTAGGCAACAATAATATTAAACACAGATGAGGAGAATCATTGAATAACAGTAGACCTAAGACATTTTTATTAACGTTTATTCTTCATAATATATGCTAGGTAGGCACCTACTAAATAACTAAAAACATAAAATACCAATATCAATACCAATATTTAAAAAAACCGGCCAAGTGCGAGTCGGACTCGCGCACCGAGGGTTCCGTACATTACATAATTTTAACAATGTATTTTTTATGTGAAACGTGAGTGAAAGGTTAGTTGCGGTTGACCATTTATGACGTATTAAAAAAAACTACTTACCAGATCTCGTTCAAACCAATTTTCTGTGGAAGTTTGCATGGTAATGTACATCATATATTTTTTTTAGTTTTATCATTCTCTTATTTTAGAAGTTACAGGTGGAGTGACACACATTTTACCACTTTGGAAGTGTCTCTCGCTCAAACTAATCAGTTAAAAAAAAATGATATTAGAAACCTCAATATCATTTTTGAAGACCTATCTAACTTTTGAGTTTCAGTGCCAAGTATGGGGAACCCCCAAAATTTATTGTTTTATTTTTTATTTTTGTGTAAAAATCTTAATGCGGTTCACAGAATACATTATTTGCCGTTTTTTGCCATTTGGCTACGGAACCCTAAAAATAGGAGCTCATTCTCCTTTCGCTGTATGTACATATATGTAGGAATATGAGTAATCCTAGAAACACGGCACATAATCGCTGAAAACAACCACCTATGAAACGAAACAACGACTTTAGCCGTCCAACTTACACCCAAAGCCCACACTCGGAATAAGGTAGTGGCTAATTAATCTGAAAGTGCACAAAGTTGACACACGCGCGTTGACAACAAAGGGTCGTAGGCGCCACAATTAGGGTAATGGACAGACCGACCTGGATACGCGGGTCTCCTGGCTGCGGCTAATTTCAGCCTTAAACGCCGCGTCTGGCGGGGCACACGGGCGGTTTGAACTCGGCACCTACTCTCTGCGTTTGCGCTCATTTGCGCGCTTCAATGTTAAGCAGGTTCGATATTTCAGAAGTCAAATCTTTCGATGTATAAATCTGAAGAGGGGGGCCATTTATCCAGTATTTACCGATTGCTGTGTTGATATATGTTGCTGTTATATGAATAATGGTTATATTTTGTGATATTACACGCAAGTGGTTTGTTCAACCTATATAAATTTGTCCAAAATGCTAAGGTATTAGTATTTTTTTTTCACACGTGAAGTCATAAATTTCACGCGCGTTGCACTCCCTGCTCTTTCTTGTTGCGCCTTATGCTGACGGCAAGGGGATACGAAAGAAATATGATTATGATGCAATAAACATATGTTAATTAAAGCGGTTTTCACACTTTGAATTCATAATTTTGATTCATTTCAAAGATTGCAACTGTTATTTCCGTGCCAAGGCGCAATTTTTCTTCTTACATCATCGATTGAGTGTCCAATCGCACTAAACCATAACAAGCGTTAAAGAACCGTCATGATTTATGTGCAAGTTAATTAGCCACAAGCCATTAAATCCTTAAGTAGTAACTAAGTAGTCGTAAAATGATAATAGAGGGTAATGAAAGCGGTACGTGGCGTTCTGAGCGCTCGTCTGCGCTGCACCGCCTCGGAATGCATCGCGACTCATTACTCGACTAATGGAGGCAGTAATGAACCAATCTAACAGATTGCTGTAGAGCACCGCTGATTTGAAAGCCTCGCCACGCGCTCTTCTAAATTAAATACGGAGTAAGATCTTAACTTTGCAACACACTTAGAGTTGACGGTGTCGGGTGAGGCTGTCGGTTTCAGTGCGGTTGTCGTAATCATTCAGTACATACTCGTTCTATTATTATCTTCTATCGGCCCTCCATACAAGAAAAATTGGCAGTCTAATTTGAGTCAAAGGTATTATAAAATAGAACTGAATTTCGCTCGTTTTAAAATCGAACGAGACGAAACAAAAGAAACTAACCGAACCGAAGACAATATTAAAAGAAACTCTGTACCATTTAATAATTATTTAAATTTTATTGGAGGTATTTTTCACTAGTACATATTAGGACCGTGTACCTATTCCAATAAGTGTGGCGTTGTCACCAAGGATGCCGAATATTTTACTTATAAAACAAGTGGCAAATATGTTTCGCTAATAATATTATTGTATTGCTATATTTGCTATTCCAACGGCGACCGGTGAAGCGGAACGGAATAGGAATACATTTAGTAATAAAACAAATGCCAATTTTATCGCCGATTGCATGAAATTTCCTTCAGACGAACTGGCGGAAACGTATCTTAACTCAAAACTTGTTAATAATCTCTGGAAGAAAATATTTAGGTTTTCGTTAGTAAGGAGCAGTTTCCAAATATGAAACTTCTTTAAATTAGTATGTTGAGATAATAATAACATCAATAACAAATGATATACATACGCGACTACTCTTCTAAGTATAAATCGTAATGTTACTCTTAAATTTCCAACCTTGTAAACTTTTCTTTTGTTGTTGTTCTTATAATCAATGGGTACAACTTAATCCGTGCCCTTAATTGGTCCAATGATCCGCATTAATGTAGCACCAAATTAAATTTGTCCAAGCCGACACGCACCTTCTAATCGCCAAGGTTAAGGGCCGAGTTCTCAAACTTCAATTTGTAGCTCCGTTTGTAACGGGAAGTTATATTAAGAGGCCCACAGTAATTTTCTTGACAAACACAATGAATAATGAATGGCGCAATATAAAATTCGGATTGAGGAGGGCGCCTCATCATGTGTCCCATCATGTTTGTCTCGTTTAATTCTGTGTGTTTTTGCTAATTGAGTCTCGCTTCGGCACCTGAGCGATCGCATGAGCTCGCTCCTATATATTATTTATTTTGGAATTCATTTAAAAGCCTAAGAAAGCTTAGGTCGGCACGACACGTTCGCGAATTCAATCAACTCCAAACTCAACATACGGCGCAAGATTTATGATCGACACAAATCGAATTCTCTAACAAACAATATCGTATTCGAGGCGGTACGTACGAGCAGGATACGATACGGGAACATATAACAATATTGCAGCGCTATTAATACGTCCGTCTCATAAGCGGGGGCGGCGCCCCGCTGCCCGCACTCCCACCCCACAGTCGCCGCTCTTAATTGAATGAGGAGCGGGAATTGTTTCCCAAAATGAAACAATTAATTGTGCAACGGCTATTCCGCCTTACATGGATAATACGTTCGTTTATGGCCTCCTAACGCGGCTGCACGGCGTCCTTTATTGGACCGACTCTAGGAATTTGTGTTCACTGCCGCTCGTATCCAAAATTTAATCGGGAATTTATAAGAACGTCTCATTGTTATCCTGGGACTGGGAAAGTTTTTGCAGCTGTCCGAGTGAATTGCTTTGTTCCGGGGAAAAAGATTTTTGTTTTAATCCTCACCCCAAAATAGTGTTTTGTTAAAAAGCGGGTTTACTACACAATTTGGCGGGCGTTGTTAGTTTGAAGTGGCATTTATAAAATTTCATGGTCAGGTTTGCACGTGTTATGCCGCGGGATGCGCAAATGTGTGGTGTATTCGAGTTGGAAGACGCATCGTAAACCGCCTTTACGCCTCTCCGCGAAACCTCTCAAAACTTTTCATATTCCCCACCCGTAAAACGAGCCAAAAAATACGACCGACGAAAAACATTGTAAATGTAAATGCTTGGTGGTTATCGACGCGGGCCCGGAATTAGTTTTAAAACATAGTTTTAACTGTGCTTGTTGCACCCGAAATTACCGGTTTTTCCGTTTTAGTGCCGCGGCGAAACGGTGCCGGCACTATCGTGCTGTACATAAAAATAAATTGGACTAATTTAGCCGGTAGACGCAGGACTTATCGATTCACTTAATCCTATGCTTAGGGAGTATTAAGTTTTGTATCCACTGAACACTGCTACGTTTTACAATGGTTAATTGAAAAATTGTTATTTCGCTGTACACAGTAAATTAAATAAATATACCAATTTAGTAGGGAATGCAATACCGGGATACCAGGATCCCGCATGAATTTGCGGGATTAATCCCGCTCGTAAATTAAGCGGGATCCCGCGGGATTTGCGGGATTGTGGAGCGACGTGGTTGTTACGTTTTACTACAAGTAACACGTGCGCGGACGCGCGCCTACTGGCGAAAGTTCTTTACGGAGCTTAGGTACATCTGTAGAGGAAGGGGGTAGGGACACGGAAAAGAATTTCGACCGAATTTGTCTATTTTTTGCTACCTTGTGCATTGAGTAATATTATGAATAAATATATTTGCTTGTAAATACTGTTAAGTATGTAGGAGACTATCTAGTAGGAACCTTACGATGTGTGTGGAAGTATTTTTTGAAGGCGGGAGATTCTCAGTGCTAGATGCAAGTTGTGTAAAGTAATCATAATACTACGGGACATATTTTATATCAGTAATGTCTAATAATTAATTATTATTTAAGAAGTTAAATTAATAACTATTCATCACACTTGCTCGTAAAAGGTGTTATTACACGTAGGCGATGCGGTCCGTAAATCGTAAATTTCGACCCAGGATTGTAATATATTTTTCTCAAACATGCTATGTAATATTGATATTACGTTCTTTATATTAGGCTGGGAAGTATCACGACTCCGGCGCGGCTAGACGAAGGGCCTGTAATGAAATTTCATACAAAGTTGCAGGCCTAGGCCGGGAAGTGGCTCTTTTTTAATTTCCATTTCACATATATTTGTGACACAGCATCATGGCATTCAGCCAAAAAAAAACTATAACCAATATTTGCTTATGGTTCGGAATGACAAAGCCAATACCCCTTAAAAAAAACAATAAACGATAATTAATATATTTTGCAGTTTTATTTGTAATTTACTAAAAATATATAAATAAAACATTATTAACAAATTCCAATAATATTGAATTACAAATTTACCTACAAATACAGATTTAAAATATAGTTGGTCAAACCAGTTTGTCAGTAAATAAGAACAAAAAACTATACTCATCCTTTTCTTTTGGGTGCTAGTACCAGTGTAAGACAAAGATAGTATGATTATCTCTGTCTATGTTTGAAATGAGACAGTCCTTTGACAAACATATTTCATTTAAATATTAGCGGTAAAAATGTCTACTCAAACACGCGTTGGTGTTTTTTTAATCGTTTTGGAGGTAAAGTTGAACATTTTTCATTGTGTATCTGTAATTCTATTTTATTGGATTTATTGTGCGTTGTTTATTGTGTTATTTAATATGAGTTCCGACGAAAATATTAAATGAATACCTGTTAATTATACTCCATGTTTAAGGCAAGGATGTATGTGAAGCATAATATCAACATAAAAAACGATGTAATCTTAGTTATGTGGCTAAAACTACAGTCAGAAGGATGCAAGGCGAAAAATCAAAGATACATAAATATACCTTTGAACATTTGTGTAATAAATTGATTAACTACATGTGTAAAATATACGACACGTGTGATAAAGATAGGTACAAGTGGTAGTTATATTTTGTGCCTAGTTTACTTTTAGTTTCTTTAGAATTAAAACTTTGATTTCGTGGAGATTTCTTTATTTATTTCATTGCATGTTTGAGAAAAGCACTATACATACATCGGCGTGAAAAGGGGTTGTCGGCCTCATAACTATCCGGCCTCACTACGTTCGGCCGTATATATGCATTCGGCCGGCAACCCCTTACTTCCCGGCCTCTGTAGTAATGTACTATTTTCGGTACACTTGCTAGACGATACGGTCCATAAATCCTACATCCAGGGCTGTAATGTACGTCTGAAATTTAGCAGGTTTTATTTTTTTGCCTCTTTTTTTCCTCACAAGCATGATGAAAAACAAATTGTGTGTGCCATGGTACAGGAATTACGAACTCGTGTTGATTAAGCCTTCAGTTCACACTCGTTTGTAAAGCATTGTTAACCAAATTCTAAATTTCTAAATTTTGTTTACTTTTTGTTTTAAATCTTCAAATTCAGTAGCAATTCGTAAAATTGTATACTAACTTGCGGGATCCCGCAAATACCGGGATCCCGCGGGACTGAGACACAATCCCGCTGACTACCGGGATTGAATTCTTCATGCGGGATTACATTCCCTACACTTTAGTTACGAAGTACTTTTTACAGCATGTTTGAGCGTTAATTTTGTAAGAAGCTTTTGAATCTTGAATAAAATATTTCCTTGCAATATATTGTTTTCGTTTCTCTTTCATAGTTTTTATTACTTATTCGTATGGTCACTGTGTTAGCTTACTTATATGTTAGTCCCTGTCGTTAATGACGAATTTTCTTTACAATTTTTTTTATAAAAGGCGTTACGAAAAAGTATATTTTCATATCTTTTTACTCATCATATATAATTAATAATTGTCTACATTCAGCACTAGCAGGCACTAGTGAAGAACCCCGCATTCAATTAGCTGTTTATCCCAATGGATGTACGTCATTACTTAGCCGGTGGGGCAGTGGAAATTACTGCATACGTACGTACCTACCCGTAGCAGCATCGGAACGTATCGTGATCGAACGAGCCAGTGCTACGCCGTAGCACTTGTAGCACGTGTAGCGCGACACACATTGATGAAGGCGTAAGCTAATTAATTGTAACAAATAAATTAACGACATGAGCCGTTGAGGCCGATTCTGTCTGATTTTAATTTTCTCAAACTGCTATGATTTGTATCTGTCAGCAGTCAAATGCGACATTTTAGTCCAGAATTATCCCTATGTACACGAGAAAAAAAGTATTTTCGTAGGTTCGTTTTTTAGGGTTCCGAACCCAAAGGGTAAAAACGGGACCCTAATACTAAGACTCCGCTGTCTGTCTGTCCGTCTGTCACCAGGCTGTATCTCATGAACCGTGATAGGTAGACAGTTGAATTTTCACAGATGATGTGTTTCTGTTGCCGCTATAACAACAAATACTAAAAACAGAATAATATAAATATTTAAGTGGGGCTCCCATACAACAAACGTGATTTTTTTGCCGTTTTTTGCGTAATGGTAGGGTACCCTTCGTGCGCGAGTCCGACTCGTATTTGGCCGGTTTTTTATTAAAAAAATAAGTGATCATTAACTAATATTGTGCATTTACTGATTACACGGTTACTTTACCAATTACTTACAAAATCCATTGCCCACATAATGGACAAGTGATTGGTTACAAGATCTAATATAGAACTAAGCATAAATACAATATTGAGTTTCCCCTAACGTAAGTTGCAATAATAATGCAATAATCTCGAACTTTATTGCCCGCTCCAGATATGTTGCTTGAAAATGGGATTCGGACATAAAATTTACAGTTACTTACATATAAAATTGTATTAAAACCATCATCTCACAGTTGCTGGAGGGGTTCAAACTTTTTAAATAAGAAGGGACTACACACGTAAATATTTAATTGTGATTTCATGATAATATCAGAGACTTAACCGAATAAACCTCCCCTTTACACAACATTACTTAATTAACTTATTTAGGGTACATTTACCTCATGCACTTTGTGTATTACGTCGTTTTGTAGGCTCACGCAAAAATAGCAAGCGTTGTGCAAAATACTTTTTGTTAACCAGATATCCGTGTTAAAAAGTTTGTTAATTTTGACAGTCCAAAAACTATATAACACTTTAAGCTCTCGCGTTTTACACATAATTAAGGTCATTACCGGGTCTAACGCGATTCAATTTCATTATTTTACCCTTTTTCCGACGTTTCAGCTAGGTAGGTTCTAGCCCAAAAACTTAAGGCGAAAATTCGAAATTATTTCCACGGGTTATATTCGTTTGTTTACATACTCATTGTCAAATCGTACAGTCGAGTTCACAAACATCATGCCAACGTTCTAAAAATATAATTTACACACTTCTAAGACACTGACAAGGTCGTGTAAATATATTTTTTGATGACGTTTCAACAATAACTGAACGTTGTAAAGATGTTTTTGAACTCGTCATTATAATACCAGTAGCTACATTTCCTACAATATACTCGTCTGCACCGCATCGCGCACGGAAACGTTATACTAAAATTAATTATTTGTAGTGCGGCAAAGATTCGTAAAACCATTCTTAGCAAGGACCTCAATCAGAGGGAGTGCAACTCATTCCGGAAGTGGTTCCTTTGTCGTCTCGCTCGCACAGTCTGTCCTCTTCTTACTAGTACTAATGGATGCATTCGGCCGTTTGATGCGATTGCATCCAAAGTATTCGGGACCAAGAAAGTTATATGTAAAATTGTTTTACAAATAAAGTAGAGTAGTAGAGATTGATTTTCAGAATGCTGAAATTTATATTCAAATGTACCTATAGGTAATTAATGCTTATTGTACAGTATAGATATCTCCCGGTTTATAAATAAGTTTTAACCTAATTTAGGTAATTAAAAAATACGTGGGCAAAGGAGGACAAGTGGGGATTAAAGTTTTTGTAATCTTGTTTCGTAAACTCAGTTACTGTAACTTATTTTAGTTTGTTATCTTGCACTATCTTTCAATGTTATTGAATCATATATACAGTTTTGCATTTTGATTCCAAAATAATTAAATTTAGAGAATAATTATCATCATTTTGGTATACCACAGTACGACTAGAACACACTTCGTAATATCTTCGTACCTATAGTATAATACCATAGTACAACGTTAATGTTAGCCCGTATAGCTTCATTACAACACAACTTACGTAGGTGCTTTGTGTAAATTCTTCTGAAACTATAATCAAATTAAGGCAACGTTAACACGATCCTAAACAAATAAGGCGAGGGTAAATAAGGGGCAGTAGGGCGGCCACACACTATCAGTCACACAGGCCTGCTATTAGTCAAGGCTCATGATGGGTAGGTTTAGGTTCGATTGTTGAATGCCTACGGTATAGAGTTGGGCAAAGACGCCTAGTCTTTCAACACGGCATATAGTAGAAAAATAGGGACTGGCGTTAGCCGCGATAGCTAGACGCCGGTTCGAATCCGGCCTCCACCACTGGCGGGCTTCGTCACTATTTCTTTAGTATCTATTTCAGTTTATAACTCTCTTAAAACTATTTCAAACTAAATAGGCTAAAGTACCAGTATCATTGTCAATATTTATAAATCGTAATAAGAGATGGACATGCTGAACAACTTTTCTCATGGACCAACCAAGAAGTCGCGAAAAAAAATCGCCGCAATTTATTTCATAATAATAAATTACAGTATAAATTATTATACATTAATCTATATGAATTTATTTTATGCTCCTCAATAATTTGGCATGCAAACATACAATTATACAGGGTGGAAAAAAACAATGGGCCCTGGAGGAAAAGTGCCTTAAAACCTTAAGTTAGCTCATTTTACTTAAAGGAAACATTTTTTTATTTTTAAAAAGAAACAAAACATCATTTTATATTCATATTTTGCGTAACCCAAATATAAACCGAATGCAGACATTTTGGATACGCTCAAGCTTACTAAGTTACTCCTCAGTGAAATGGAGATTGACCCCGTCAGCGTAATCCAGAATGGGGAGAAGTTTGTGCAAGTGCAATTTTGGTAGGAAGCGGCAGGAAGTTCCGTAATCTTCTAAGTCTACCGCCGCGAACATCTTCCTGCTGACTTCGCCCACCAGAGGTCCCCATGATAAGGTACTATCGATGATGGTTCTTTACTTGTTGCGAGTACGGAATCAGAACGCCATTAAAGTAAATAGAAGAAACGTTCGTAGTTAGTAGCAGTTTCGAGCTACCAATTACAATGACCTGGGACTTTGCTGGGTCAACTTTAAGGCCAAAACTACGACCCCAATTCGAGATGTTCTAGATGGGAGATCTCCAATACTACCCTGTAAATCTGAAGATCGTCGGCATAAAGGTGGATAGTAAGAAGAAAGTTTAGAAATGATAGAGTTAATGAAAATGGAATGGAATATCTACATTCATTCGCAAGAAAAAAGACCGCATTTTGCAGTAAGCAAAAAACGCTTAAGATCTACACGACCACAGGGCGGACACGCTATACATCAAAAATCACTTGTGTTTCTATGTGTGAACGGCACGTCTGTACACGCGTCATGCTTCATAGTGTGAGTACGTTGCTTAAAAATAGTACTGAGCGGCCGGCAAACTGCCGACAATCTGCTGTCGCGGGGCGAAGTAATACGAGTCGGGGCGGGGCGGTGCGTGGCCGTTCTGTATGATAATACTATTACTTATTCTGTGACACGACTTTAAAACTCTATACACTTAGATAATTCCCGCCGCTACTGAAAGTTATGTAATCCTTGTTACTTAAAAACTGTAATAGATGTCATATATTAAAGAAAAAAATCCGGCCTTCACCACTGGAGGGCTTCGTCACTTTTTCTTTAATATATGACATCTATTACAGTTTTTAATTTATATATAGTAATGTGACTACTTAAAAAACACAAATCAAAATATTTAATAAAATAATTTGATTTGTTCCCAAACTTGTTCATAGATGGCAGCACCAGTCTCTCTCGCTACAACGTAAATCCGTAAGGAGTTCGTTTAGGGGGTGCAAGCGCGCACTGCTTGCCCTTAGAGCTGGTCAAAGACGCCTAGTCTTACTAAGATGGCATATAGTCGAGAAATTCGGACGGGCACCGCCGTGGCGGGGTGGCCTAGGGGTTCATGGCGTTAGCCGCGATAGCTAAAGACGAATCCGGCCTTCACCACTGGAGGGTTTCGTCACTTTTTCTTTAATATAAATATGACATCTATTACAGTTTTTAATTTATATATAGTAGAGTGACTACTTAAAAAAACACAAATCAAAATATTTAATAAAATAATTTGATTTGTTCCCAAACTTGTTCAATCCATGTTACTGTCAATGTCAGTGTCACCTTCCATTGTTATTCTGAGAAATTGACACAAGTGCATCAAAGAGCAGACGTCCTTACTTGCATGACATTGTTTATTTAGACGTTTCATTTATTATTCATATGTCAGATTTACATGTTGTTTTTCATTTTGCCCTAGGTATAATACAAGATTATACAACAAGGGTATAAAGCGATCCATTTTTATCCGAGGAAATTATCGGTCCGAGCTCAGCGAGGTCGGGGGCGCCCGACCGGCGCGCCCCGACAGGGCTGGCAGTTTGTATGGCAGATTTTGGACTTTATTGTTTAGTCAATAAAGGTCGTAATAGATAATTTTACTTTATGCACTAGAGCTTAAAAAGCGATTTAATGTCGTCTACGCACGCACGTACGCATTTAAAGTCGAATTTAACGAGCATAAGAAGTGTAGTTATTTTTTTTTTAATAAGAGAATTAGATATAGTGTCGATAAAGCTTAGGATTATGCAATGGCTCGATCCATCACAGACCATTTAAAGTAAAAAAAAGCATTTCAAAATATCACCAAGGAATTTAGTCGGCCTTACCTCATCTTTACCTCAGTAGTGTTTTCACTAATTATCAAATTCATGAAATTAGGGGCTAATATTTTGACAACGATTTTCATATAAAACTACTAACCATCACTGCTCTATGTCCCGAAAGCTAACAATTTGTCCTGCATACTCGCTCCAAGCTAAACGACGTATAGTTTATAACCGGCATATGTCCATAAGCCCCTTTGTGGTGAGACAGCATTTCGCTGTGAGCGAAGCAGCGGGTGCACTGATAAGGGTGCGCGATTAAAACGAATCACCGCGTCGGTCTAATTGGCCGGGCTGGTCCAATTAGCTGCGACTTAGAAACCCGCAGGCCTCACTAATCTACGGGGATGTAAGAAAATTGTACTTCTTGTCAGCTGACAGTTAGGTAAATATCTACTTTTACGATATACATAGGTATGTCATGTTTTATACTGTTTAAACATTTCTTCCTGTGAATTCGATCGTGTAAAATTATTAAAGCTTTTAATAATTTAGCTTAGCTTTTTTTTTAGGGTTCTTTGATGCCTAGTATTTAGATTTCCTTACCGTATACATAAGATCTTTGTCATCTACATTTTACTCACCTCACTTCGGCTAAGGAAAACAATGAAAATGATCTTTATGAAAACGTTTACAATCATTAAATAATAGTCCTCACCTCACTTCGCCTGAGAAAAACAATGAAAATGATCTTTATGAAAACGTTCACAATCATCAAATAATAGTCCTCACCGTCCTTCCCCTGAGGAAAACAATGAAAATGAAAATAAATGATCTTTATGAAAACGTTCACAATCATCAAATAATTGCCTCGTATATAAAAATCGGCATTCAAATGTCCATTAAGAATAGAGTCCTTTGCGTATGAAAATGCCACTTTTTACTCTACATCGCAATTGAGAAGAAAGCTCAAATCAAAGCGGTGCAGTGGATCCAATCCATCGAGCCCGGCGCCGGCGACTGTCCGATTACCATATTCTGAATAGCGCTCCATTTACTCGCTGACCTACTGCGTGAAACTGTATTCCTGCTCAGATTCAATGAAACATTACTATTTTTCAATTGTTCTAGTTAGGTATAGTAACTTTAGATCACTTTTAGGTTACTTTCAAATTAGTCGGTTATATCTAGGTATAGTGGGTAACTTTTTTAACCAACCAGCTAGCTACGGATGAACTGTCGAAATGTTCTAGCTACGAATGAACTGTCGAATAGTTCCATGAAACTGGTTGTTCCGATAAGAACGAGTTAGTTCTTGGAACAATTCGGAAGTTCCTAATTTTTTTGTGGTTTTCCGTTCGATTACTCTTTTTTTACCTACAATGTAATCAGCTATCATTTGAAATTATTCTGCCTTTCAAATGCCAACAATCCATTCTTCATTATTTAAAAAAATACGTTTATTACCAGACACAAAATAGTACAGCAATGGAAACATTATGGTGTAGGTAACTTAAACTAAAGTTAGTACATTTTTTAGTGTTTGTTCATTCAGTGTATTATCTGCATTGTTCCCTCAGACACTGAGTACTCTTATTAAATTGTACACGTAGATATAAATTCATTAGGAAATTTGATGGAAGTTGTTTAGACAAGGCGCGGTAACGGCTCGCTTCGAGCCTCCGACGCCTTTAATGACATCGAAGTTGGTGAGACCCGGTTTGCGTGCGCAATTCTTATTATTTCTTTATTACAAAGGAGTGCCTCATTAATTTGGCAGCCCCTCGAGGCTCTGGCTCAGGGTTGAGGGAGTCGCGAACCCTTGACCTGGTTCGCAAGAGCCCGCGACAGTGAGCCGTTCGGAATTGAAATGGCAACGCTTGCGATACATAATTAACGATCCTCATTACGGGTATCGCTCGCCGCGCGATAGATGCGTGCGTCCGCACGCCGCGCCGCTCCACGTCCCACCATCCACAACTTGATCTACTTATCATATCGTGACATATCGTCAGGACAACAAACACACTAAAGATAATGCAGAATTTCATCCAAGTAGATGCCGCACTTCAAAGCAGTAGTTAAGGATATAACCAGGAAAATCCCTAAGATGTGAAAGCTTCCGATCTGTCATCACGAGACCACGATCGACAATGCACCCGAAGCAGAGACTCATGTTTTTAGGTTCCGTAGTTTTTAAATGATGTCGAACTGAAAGCTACGAGCATCGTGCATCGCTTCGCGACCTAAGAACCAAACAAACACGTATAAAACTCCAACTTAGATCATTCCAGTCGAACACATAATTCCTAGACTCATCGTGCGAGCTAGACAGTTTCTATTATCCTTAATAGTGGCCGTAAGAGTTTCAAAACGGCTCAGTGAGAAACTTGTTCTCGGGAAGTGTTCGCAGGCCATGCAGAACTGGCAAAGTTCGATATTGAATGTCGCGTTTTATTGGGCGAATTCGATTATCGCAAAGCGCAGCGACTACGTACCGTGTATTTTGTTAACGACATTTATACACAGAGCTAGCAAGATAGCTTGTTCTAGCTACCAATTATTGGCCGATATTTGAATAGGACAGCATGCAAACTGTCGGAACTATTTGTAACGCGCTGTCGATCAGCGCACACGTTTCGTTGAAAGCAGACGTTGATTGGGCTGCGTATTGGTTTAGTCTAGATCTAGTTTCTTTCGTCGGGTCGTGTTTTGGAACCTTAATTGAGTCGTCGGCGTGAAGCTAGGTTAATTTGAAGGAGCCGTATGTAAAGAGGCTAATGAACGCGGGCAACGTGTCCGTGGGCTCGTGCATTTTTAATGGCGCGCGCTACACACCCACTATTAATATTTACCGAACACGTCAAGAGGGTGCACTTTACCTTTTAGTTAACTAGCGTCCGGCCGTTCATTAAATTTTCACGCGCGTCAGTTTCGGACGAATTTTCCGCGGCGCTGACCGGCCGGAGCGGCCGATAACGAGCGAAACGAGCGCGGTCCAGGCCCCCCGCCCCGCAACCCGCCATCGCCCACCCAAATTTTATTAATAATAAACTGTAACTGAAACGGCAGCTTTGAAGTAAAAGAGCGACTCGAACGCTCGTTATCGAGAATTATGCAAAATCCTTTGACGTACAAAGATATTTCCAAGCTAAAGTTAATAGTAGCTTTGGTGACTGAAAATAACTACACATGGATACTTACTGAAACTTCAAATAAATCTTGTTATACACTTACTATTCCATTTCGTTCACAAATCAAAATTACAGTCCCGCCCCTGTCAAGACGCGTTAAAGTACTTACTTAAAATATCAAGTCTTAAATATTTTAAACACATACTTAAGTTTTCCACCTTCTATAATTTGTAATAAATATATTTAAATCACAAAGTTTAAAGAAGTGTTAATCGTCAAATCAAAGATGTGCGCTTGTTTTGTATGGAAATGTTACTAAATAACTAGTCTAATAGTTATATCTCTAAAACTACCAGTTTTTAATGCGCAATCAAATAAACCTGTCACATCAACAAGTCCTTAAAAAACACTACGCAAAATTATTCATTGATGCATCCTAAGGGTGGCCTGGGCCCTGAGCTCCCGCGGTACGCGTGCTGCCCGCGCATGAATAACGAATGAGCAGCGCCAGCGCACGCGAACGGCGACAAACTGCCGCGGCGCACGCAACCCCACCCTCCCCTTATTTATTACCACCCCCCCGCACCTATCACTCTTATCTTACCTTTCCCTATCTTTACACCGATGCTTATGCACATCTTGAAACTACTTATATGTCGGGTTAAACTGACGAGCTGGTGAATTATGGCGGAAAATTGCGGAACTACACTAACTAGTATATCTATTGTATTCTGTAAGCTGTATCTTTTACTGAGGTGTGCCAATAAAGAGTATTCTATCTATCTATCTATATGTCTCTCAGTAATAAATCGCCTTTTTTTAATTTTCCTGTAATATTTCCATATTTATCACTTGTGTCGAACCTATCATGATCCGACGGAAAATTACGTCAGAAATAAATCAACTAAAGTAGGGTGACCAACTTGGAGGTATACAACTTTTTTTGCCGCCATTTTGTTTTGTTAGTAAATATGACAGTTGTTGCATGAAAATTACTTTGTGTAGATACGGCAAATTTGTTATGGAGCGTTATACGACGGAACAACGTGTTATAATATACGTGTTACGACCAGTGAAACCTGTGTCGAAACGTCGGTAAATAAAGGTAAGAAAATAAATTCGCGATAGACCAGATTGTAAATGTGATTTAATATGTGTTCAAAACGCGAAAGTTTTAAATGTTATAACGTGTTTTAATTATTAAAACGTTTTACTCAACCCAATCATGTACCTATTGCAGAAAATTCGAGAAACGGGGACATTGATTGGCCCCCAAGATCGCCTGATTTAACAGCCCCTGACTTTTTTCTGTGGGGCTATCTAAAGGGACATGACTATGCTAACAGGCCAATGAACCTTCAGCAATTAAAACAAAATATTCGAGACACAGTCACTGAGATAACGCAGGAAATGTCATGAAATGTTATTGTACCACATTCAAGAAATAAATAATTGATTATGATTATGAAAAGGATTCACATCTGCCATGCTGCTAGAGGTGGACATTTGTCTGACATTATTTTCAATGTTTAACTGCCGGCCCTTAATTTAACGTAATACTTAATATTTATTATGTGACGTTTTCAACCAACAGGTACCACATTGTCACTTGTTAATAAGGTTGATTTCTAATTGAAGCTATATGGAAATAGCGCCTTACTGACTACCCACAATAAGTGCCCTTTTGATTGAGAATGGCACATATTATTTTTTATCTTCATAATCTGAGAATTTTCTAACGGCTTAATTTGAACAATGCTCAAAAGAGTGTCGAAAGTGTCATTTTTCTTCAACCAAAAACGTCACTTTTGACACTGACAGGTCTGTATCGTATCGCTGTGACATCTTATAAGCATTGTTCGAATTGGGCCGTTAAACTGTTTGTCATCAATGTATTTTTTCGCTAAACTATAAATATGCAGTAAAAAGTTTGTAAAAAAGCATTAAAGCTCATTAGTGTGACGTAATTGTTTCAAAAGTAAATTAAGCAATCATTAACTCGCTTCTTTTGTAATGAATTCACACTCGCCCTATTTTACACCAAAATAAACAAAGTATTAATAACGTCTGCTTCAGACGAGCAAAATACATAACCATGGCAAACCCAGGGTAAGAACATTCACCGAGAAGGTAAATTTATAAATAGATAATGAACATTGAAGGAGTCTGTCCGAAGCTCATAAGCAGGCCCTTCGACGAGTGCAATATTGCGGCCAAATATCGCCGTGTTTGCCGACCGCTCTACGACGCCTACTCGTACAACTATTAAATTATTTAGGCCCGAGTCTTGTATAGGTATTGTCTCGCGAATGTCGGGCCGATTGCCGTGCCGGATCGCCCGGGCCCGATTTGACTTGAGAATGTAACTGGATGTAATGTTTCTATTACCTAATGCTTGGGGAAAGTTTTTGGCCGAAGGGTGTCAAGTAAATCATCGCGGCCATGTAATGCAGCTACGCTCAAACTTACATTGTGAGATCATAATTAAAATTCTGTAAAATGCTGCATATGGTGATAAAAGTATGAAAATCAGTACGATTGATCTTTGTTTATGCCATTTGAATCAATTTGACCCGTAACCCCATAAATAAATAGAAAAAGGACAGGAGTTGACATCTTTATTTATATGGGAAAAAAATTGTTCAGAAACCTATCGTGTTTGGTATCAAATTAAAGTGCTTTTTAAGACTATTCTAAAAATATATCACATCATTACATTTCAGTCACTTTTTTTTTAATTAGAATTACTTTCAAAACAGCCCAAGTTTGGACTCCTCAAATTATACCTAATATCCTCATATCTGACCCCAAGAAAGCAATTTTGAATATATTTAGTTTTTTTTTTTTTTTTTTCATTATTACTATGCTAATTTGACGTTTTTCATACGGCTACACTGGGATTATCGCGATAATCAACCGCGTTTCCCGCCGTTTCCCGTTAGTGTGGCCCCGGCATAATAATGAAAATTTATGATATATTTTTAGAATCGGCTGCAAAAGCTTTTTCATTTAATACCACACATGATAGGTTTCTAAACAAAAAAATTTTTACCATACAAAAAAGATGTCATAACTCCTCCTTTTTTTGATGCTACGGGTCAAATTGATTCAAATGACCTAAAACCACCGACCGACGTACCGATTTTCATGCTTTCAACACACTTTGCAGCGTTTTTTGGCGTACCGCTACCACTATAAATGAGACTACTTTAAATGGGATTACTTATAAGACTTAGTTGCCCTGTAATATGTAGTTATGTAATATTGTATGTAGAAACTAAATGGTGACTAAACTTGTATTTTTTTAATTTAACAAAATTTTACAGTTTCTCCGTGACATCACCTATTCCACTAAAGTAATCCACTAATCCAGTAAGGTAGCTACGTCACGTCTCGAGTCAAATAGGGCTGGGGGACGTCGACGTCGCCAATATAAACAGTCGTTAGTGTTGTTACAAGTTACAATCCAATGGGAATGTGCCGAATGCGAGTATCGCTAGGAATCGTTCTGTATTGAGTTAGACGGACGCGTCCTGTTTGCTCTGCCGGTTAATGGAATGCCGATGGGCCATTGTGAGCTCGGGGGCTTTCTATTCGACCACGATATTAAGTTGAACTGATTTGTAGGTTTAATGCCAACTTACATATTAAATTTAACAACTTTTGAAGCCACCCAAGTCAAAAGACCGGCAAAGTGCATGTCCGTCACGCGTAACGGAAGGTTCCGTACCGTGTTCTTATTTTGTATGGAGTACGAAACCCTAAAAGCAACTTTTCGCCTCCCATCAAGCATATTTTAATACTCTGAACTGGCAATGACGTCATTTGCTCAATTTATTAATGACTTTCTCGAAACAATACACATTGTAATATCGAAACAATAGTAGAGGTACGGGTTTTATATTAAAGAAATATACATATAATATTAACGTTTTCTCGCATTTTAGTTTACTTTATTATTCATTCTTCGCAAAGATAATGTATAGCCGCACGCTAACTTCATCGGTGGCTTATATTTTTTTTAATGTAATTTATAGTCTCTGCGTTATACATGCAGTTTAATTTTAAAGAACTTTATTCTAGCATAATACTAGTGAACTGGTCACGCAACAGACAGTATTTGAGGAAAGTGGTATGATGTAGGTCAAGGGTACTCATTGAGTTCTGATACTACTTTCTATAGAGGCCGGGATATCTCAAGGTTTATTTAGAATTCCAAAAATGACTTGTCCACGCCACACGCCACTAATTCTAACTAACATCAAATAGTTTATACTTAGTAGTGTAGAAAACACAAGAATCTGGCCGCAGGCACAAGCTTTGGTATCTATGACCACACTACCTTTTCCTTAGCAAAATAACTCGCGAAAAAATAGCACCAAATGCGCCTGCAATAACCGTAGCTATTTGCTCAAGTAGACACGTAAAATATTGACTGTAACGTCTAAATTAAGAGCAGTAACCCCCGTCGTAAACACGAGGCATCGGTGCGTAAACTCAAAGGTCAGGCCCCGGACCTTTGGCTGCACTCTAATGACCGATATACGATATTGAAGTTGGAGATTCGCAAACTTGGAGGAAAGAAAATGGGAGATCGGTTATTTGGGTTATAGGGTTAGGAATCTGTAAACAATGGTATATTTCATTGTGGTTTCAAGAAAAGGGTCATTTTGATTTTTAAAGGTCATTTTTTTCTAGTAATTTAAAATTGCGGATATTTGTGAAACATTGGCTTATAATTCTGGTTGGCTAAACACTACTTCCGAGACAGTTTTAGAACTTATTATTTGCAACCTAAAATTGACTTTCGAGAACCGTAAAGTTGAATTACATTATTAACATTGACCCAAAAGAGAGAAATCTACTTACCACATGCTATCATTTCAGCGCAATAATTAAACCTGCACCGAATTAATTCCAATAGCTCAGTTACCTTCCAGGGCCAATGTAACGCGACTTTACGAAACAGAAAAGCACAACTTTTGTTATTGCCTGTGCAGGTAGTTTTAAGTTTTCATTGAAAACAAGAGCCACCATATACTTCCGCAAAATCCAATAATGCCATTTGTTAGCCAGTTAATCACTTACAACAACATAATTGCATAATTTGAAAATGTAAACGGAATAGCTCGCGCGTTTCATCCGCATAGAATGGGACATTCGGCCGGGCAAGTTTCAATAGCGTACGTATTAGTTTGAAACCTAATTGTTCTGAAACCCGCCGCGACAATACTGCTCCACTACTCGCCTCCGCAAATATGCATTGTTTAATTAACGCTACTCCTAATTCATAATCCGACAGTTATAAATTAGCGGGATCTTCCTGTAATTAGCTTCGCAATTATCGCTGCTTGAATTTCATTAATGCCGAAAGTATGGTCTAGGTGCGTGATTTATTACTAACAGTGTCTCAACGTAATTAATATCGCATTACAGCATTACACCTGGCGTATACTAGCGCTACAAATAAATTAATCAACTACAAGATCCTCATATTGTTCCCCCGTTCTATTATTAGACAATAAGCGCGTTTTCCGTGCCCGGTGGATGTAATTGGAAACCCTATACGGCTATTTAATTTACCTAGCCGCGCCACCTGGCTCGATGGCGAAACAATTGCCGCTCGCCTAATTATATTTTAATCGCAACATGCCCCCCGCTCCCCCCGCAACCCGGGGGGCAACACAACACTAATTCATTTGTGCGACGAGCCCCGTCCACTCGCCTCGAGCCAAACTGTTTATTCTCATAGGAGAGTTTAGGTCTCCTAAAGCATTACCGACGACGCCTGAACATATTAACCGAAACGTTTACTGTTTTCTGATGTTTTGAAAAGATGTGTCCCGCCGAGTTTGTTGCCGGTCCCATATTGGGATACCCTCCTACAATTTAAGAGGGAATTAAATCTTCTCGGGTCCGTGGTGTAGGGTTGGAGCCGGCATAGTTTTAGTATAGTGTATAACTAGCCTTATGAACCGATTTTGCATGTACAACCAGCCTTAAAGTTTGTAGTCTATGATTGTTCATTATTTTAGTATGTGGGTATTTTTGCATTTTGTAATTTTTCCTCAGTCACCCGTTGACCACGAACGCTGTAAAGAGTTCGAAACGTCGGGATGTATTATAAATTCAATATACGCGATATAATCCGTTTTCATAGTTTTATTTCATGAGTAACTATCGCGGTAACCGAAGACAATATTACGAAACGTTTACGTTAAGGGCTTAATTATGCACTTTACGATCTAACGTACAATCACGTCAACTTAATTAACTTGGGCACATTGTTTAGCGACTTGCCTTAATTTATGCATTAACTCATAACTTGCCCTTTTATATAATCTCGTTTATTATATATAATATGAATAGGTAAGAAACGTCTCGTACGCGCAGCAAGTTGATCAAGTGCAATAAATATTAAAGTTACAGTATCATTGTTGGAACCGTACCGGGTACCGCGTTACCGCGAACTATACTATTGTGCGGTTCGCTTTGTTCGTGGCATTAAACTATAAAACTGCTTCCAACAAAGGTACGCTTGTAACGTTTAGTTACACTTATCTGAAACTAAAATAAAACATTTTAATCCCAGCAATAAGTGAAATATGGGGGATGTAAGAAGCCGATCATGCGGCATGGAATCAATTTCACGGGCGATGTGCGGCGCGCTGCAACACTGCGCCCTGATATATGGGGCCCCCGTGTTGTATTTATAATTCTTAGACGCATTCCCGGACGCCAGAAACTATTAAAACTTCGTCTAACGAATGTTTGTAAAATTAACTTTGCACTTTATTTTACAATATCGTTGACGTTGGCAGCGCTAATACCTCATAGATACATTTCAATTTTGCTCCGCAACACGAGCACTGAAATGGTTACGACCCGACAAACGACATATCTGCTTCATAACCACTTTGCGTCTGGTGAAGAAGTAAAACCGTAGTAAATCTAAGGAACTTCCGAGTGAAGCGACATAGAGGACGTGTGATACGATTTAGCACGGAACTGCCTGTAAAATATGAAAGCTTAACAAGTACTCGTCTCAAGAAATCCAGTATCAGTATGACCCGGAGATCCGTAATAACTATAGTATTTTGAGATCGGTTTTTAAGTGGTTCACTTGAAGGATGTTCGGTAAATGCCAGAAATAGCATCCCTGCTCTTGCGCCCACTCCGTATTAGCGTGAAAGCCTTCGCGGGGCGCGGGGGTCGGGACTGCGCATTGGCCATTAGCGTGATTAGAGAGCCTCCCTGCCGCCCGCGAATTCTTTAGTCCTCTCATCTCATAATAGATACTACATGTTTCATTATTTATGTAAGCTCTGTTTTACTTCAATCTACTCTCCGGGAGATTACGCAATATTTATTTTGTACACATGCAGGAAATTGGACATTACGTAGGTTTCGAACATATTCATACTTTATGGGGCCTGTAGGCGAACAAGACCTATGCAGGGGGTGGAAATGAGAAAATTAATGAATTGCCTGCCATTGCTTACACCAATTAAACATAGGTATTATGCTCAAAACTATTGCCATTAGATTTAATCCAGGCGCTATACTTACTCGTTAGAGCTGGAACTAATTCCACGCAGACGAAGTCGCGGGCAAAAGCTAGTATGATAATATTTACACTCCAAAGAAAGACGTGTGTATGTTTAGCTGTCTAGTGCGCTACTATTTAGACGTACAGATTGCCAGAAAGACTCGTCAAACAGAGGTCTTTCTTCCACATTAAATTATTAAATGTGTTTAGTGACTTGTTTTTAAGCATAAGTAATCATCTAGTGAAGAGAAAAGGTGTAACGAAAAACTGTAATTTTTTGTCAAAGCCCTGACGCAGCAAAATATCTCTTAAGAGATCGAACGAATCAAGATATAATCTCTTTGATTCGTTACTTATAAAAGTACCTTATTCTCCACAGATGATGGCGTGTTCGTACCTGAGCGCCGCTGGCATGAAGCCGGAGCCGGGCGCATGCTGGCCGGCGCTGCCGCTGCCCGGCGCGGAGCCGGCGCCCGCGCTGGCGCCGCCCTACCGCGCGCCCGCGCCCTGCCACCCGCTGCCAGAGCCGGCCCTCGACCTCACCACCCCGCACGCGCCGCGGCTCACCCCGCCGCGTGAAGACGAGTGACTAGTGTTGCTAGACAATCAAATAAAATTATTACTCAGCGACTCAGGTGATCGCCATAACTAATTTAAAGAGCGGTCAGTAATAATTTTACAATCTGTTAAGTTAAACTTTAGTAACGTACATATTTAATTTCGGTTGTGAAAATGGCAATTTATGTAAATTCGCTTTAATGGTATCTATCCCATTAAGCTCTGGTAGTACTTAAGCGTTGGACGAGATGTGTTTAACACAACGCGTTTCTACTTAAAAGTGATAATGAGATGTGGGTGCATGAAAACAATGACGACATATCGTATGGTATTTAATCGAACTTCACTAATTACCTGCCTTATTTCGAATGTCAGTTAATACCATCATAAAAATACAAGGTACTTGAACAAAGTTATGTTAATTATATTTGATTATATTTAATTACTTTTTAATAAACTGACACATTTAGTCTCCAAACTGTTTGTACGCTAGTGGTCTTAAGTTCAAAATTCAGTATTTGACCCAAAACAGGATGTTTCATGATGGTTTTTATTCATTAGAATACTTCGTTAAAGGTGTCATATACACCCTTCGTTGTCGAACAATTATTGTTACATTAATAATGATTGAATTTCAAAAGTCAGCGTTTAAATATACTGTTTCAAACTCTCACTGGAAATCATGAACGCTCGTAGTGAATAAAAACTTTCAGCAACGTTTATTTATAATGGAGTTTGTTCCCGCGTTTAAACCAATACGCTTTTAACGCGAGATCAAACCCACTCGATATTTTGTTATTGCCACCATTTATGATATTGACATGATATAGTAAATAGAGAGAAGTAAGATTAGACGCCGTTACTTTGACAGAGTAACGGTGGTAATATTACAAACACGGTTTACTCCTTCTCTTTTTGCTATGGTATCACCATCGAATACTGAATGAGTCAGTGCTTTCAGGTACTTGTGTGTCCATGTCCACTGGTGCCACCTCTTGCCAGTGGTTAATATTATTTATTGTAGCTCCTTACTTTAAAACCTTGTTTTACGCACGCGTCTCTGTGATTTGCTATCATGCTCTGTAAATAATAACATTAATTCTCGAATAAATTTGTTATTTCGTATATAAACGACGAGCTGTTACTTAAACTTCGATATGAGCCCGTTAATATTATTCTTCTAAATTGTAAATATTAGCATAAACATCTAGATCTAAGTAGAGACATCGTGTACCTAAAACTTTAGGCGCAAAACTTCGTAGCAATAATTCGATGCCAACATCTTTGAAGTTAAAATTCGAGTTTACTAACATTCTCTGTATATATTGAACTAAGTTTTACCATCAAATAAATTTGTGCGAATCAAAATTTTAAATATAAACCTACAGTTAATGTATGTAAGTTATCTTAAACGCTAACATTCCTTTTCGTGTAAGTGTAACTCAAATACATGCCTATAATATACTTGTTATTTTGTTTTTAAACATTTTTTGTATTCTACGACATTTATTCTAGAGAATTGCTATCAATTTCAATGTTACGTTAAAATATTATGAAACTAATTAGTAATTCATGGACTGATATTAATTTTAGGTGGCTATTTACCGTCTCAAATATGCATCATGTAAATGTCTTAATTTTATCCAGTCATTATTAAAATAGAATCTTTTATTGTGTAAATTCATCAGTGTTACGATAATTCAAATCGATATAGTATTTGGAATCAATATATATGTAATGTTAGCGTTTAGTGAATCTTGCCATCTAACAATACGTAATGTATAAGGAACGGCCCAGGTTTCAGACACAGATACATCCTAACCAAAAACAAACAAAAATGTGTTACTTAAATCAAGGTGTTATGTGTTCAGTATTCGATCAATGTTGTGCCCTCTGCAGATTAGAAGTCAAGTGTGACACCTGATATCTCAGTGAATTAACTTTAAACCTTTGGTATGCTTTAGCACTGATCTGTGCATTCCTAGATTCGACTTAAGCATGTCATCACTAAGAGGTATGAATAGCTACTGACAAACTTAGGCACTTTTTTCATACAATTTCCATATCGGGAGAAAACGGTTTCCACTAACTAAATCTTAACAAATCACTGATTTTGATGTCGATTGCTTCAGCATAATATACTCTAGGTTTATAGGTTTCGCTTTAAAAAAATGTTTTTTTTATTGCAAATTTAAAAAAAGAAAATCTAAACCTAGTTTTTCATTGTGTCAATAAGAATGGAAAATATGTAGAAGTGGAAAAACGTTTTCTCTTTTTGTGGACGAGTACGAGCTATACTTCTCTCTTAAGTACCCACATGCAAGATTTTACAATAGCATACGAGAGGTTAAAGGTTATAAATTGTATTGCAAGCCAATATGTAAAAATTTATAAAATATTTGTATAAAATGTGTCCTGAAACCGGCAGTTTTTCTAGAACAGTTATGGTGTTACCAGTACACAAAGAAAGAACATTGCAACTATTTAGCCTAAGTCGGCGATGGGAGGAGAAAATTAAAATTTTGTAAATTAATCTCTAGTTTCTCTTGCATATATTTCCTTAATGTCCTCCGCATAAATTAAGGCGAGATTTCCCAGTCTGCTCAGCGACCATAACTATCACGAGCAGGAGATTAAGAATATGAACGGCAAATACTCGTGGCTGTCTCGTAAAGCAAAATTCAGCCGTTATAGTACACAACTAGGTAAGGTTCTTTGAGACACCTAATTTCGAAAAAAGCAAACATTATGGTGTTTACGTTTATTTTCACCCATACATATACAGGATGGCAAAAAAAATAAGTGCATTCCCGTTTCCACGGAGGTTTTGGGATATACTGAACAACTTTTACTTTGGGACCAACCACGAAATCGCAAAAAAAATCTACCCTTCTATAGAAAATGGACCAGCCAAAATGTATAAAACAACCAAATTTTTTTTCGCGATTTCGGGGTTAGTCCCATAGTAAAAGTGGCTCAGTATATCCCCAAAACCTCCCTGGCAACGGGAATGCAGAAATTTTTTTGCCACTGTATATTATAGTAGCTTCTGCCCGCGACTGTCTGATGCGCGGAATGATGATGATTGATAAAAACATTAAAAACTATCTTATGTCCTTCCCCGGGCCACAAACTATCTCCATACCATATTACATCTAAACGGTTCAGCGGTTAAATCTTGAAGAGGTAACAGATCACTGACAGATTTCCTTTCGCATTCATAATATTAATAAAAATCAATTAAAATGAATCAAACTGAAAATGAGACTATCACTATTAAATATTAAATATTTCATTTTCGGACATAGTTTTAACTGAGCCACCGTTTTTTTGTTAGTACAAAAAGCTTTTACGAAAAACAGTGGCGTTAAAAACATCTAGGTGTACTCGTGGTTCTGTCTGTCTGTCACATGCGTTTTTACTCTGACCTCAGGATTCTCAAGAGTCAAGACATTAACTTCGTACACGTTTTACTTACGGACATGTAATGAATGTAATTATGTGTTTTTAAATATGGATAAACGTAAAAACTAGATATTGATCCATGAAAATGTCGCAATCGCTTAAGGGAAAATTGAAAATGAAAAAGCATCCAAAAGTGAAAATTCGCTGAGGACCACAGTGGCATTCCAGAGGTGTGCAATTATTAAGCTCCAGCCCTGAGCTTAAAATATAAATGGTGTCACTCAATTGATTTTAAATTCCCTTTTCTGAGCCGTTAATTTGACCTCTACAGATAACTAGTCAGACCAAGCTAACTCTGCATGCCATTTGCAATGACAAAGTATAACAATGTTATCATTAATGTCAAATTTCTATGAAAATATGACGTTTAAAATGACACTCCCTCACTTTGTTATATTAAAGTCGGTGTAAAGTTAGCTGACACGGTCATTTCGGATCTAGTCGTAATATAATATATAACAATAATATATAAGTCGTATAGCAAGCAAATTACAAGGGTTTGGGTGGTCTCAAAATTGTATTCCCTTTTTCCACGGTCAGTGTCCGTCTAATCTGTCAGTTAACTCTGTGGTTTAAAGTATTTGAGGGAATAAATAATGCTACACAGGTAGATGAATACGCGTCATTGCGTCAAAAACTTTACCCGAGTTTTGATGTTGCGCAGTCGAGTAAAACTGATGTCGTTGACAAGATTCATAGCGGAGCTCCCGTGCACGAGGCTTGGTAGACACAAAATTAGACAGGCAGCGTTACACTTATTATATAGGTATAATTAACGAGGTTGCATGGAGACAGACGAGACAGCCTCATGTGGTGCTGGAATGCAATGGAGTGGCTCCATATAGGGCAAAATATCTCGGATCTCCAAGAGAACTCCCCCAACATCGGAGGTTTGATAGGATGCCTTGAGGAGTTGGGCTGGTTGGATTAGCGTACCCCCCATCCCCTTCAGGCAAAATAGGAGCCAGTCGTCAAGTTGCGGAAACCTGCCGTGCTACAATTCACTTTGTAACCCCTGGGCCCAAGATACACTTTTAAGTTTTACTTACGTAAGTAGGGACACAGCTATACTACAGAATGAGAGATAAATATCATTATCTCATTCTAACAAATACCTTTGTCCCTACTTACGTAAGTAAAACTTACAAGTTTAGTGTATCTCAGAGGCCTTATGGTAAATACCGCACTGCAAAGTGAATCACGGTCGCGTCGCAGTTGCATCAGCTAAGAAAACAATACATAGGTAACCGTTTCCCCAGACAATTCAAGCTAAAACCTAATAATCCTAATATCCTGGTATTCTGTACTGCACTTTAGTACCTCGCCGGATTATTACTTATTAACAGTCTGCTACAAAGCACTCGACTATCCTAATAGAATAGATTAAGCGCACGCTACGACCACAACACCTGGCATGCAATTAGATTCAATTTAACCGGTGATCTGATCCTCTGCGGTACTCTTTGGAAGTGAACTCTAATACTGAACAAATTGGTTATTTGTGAAATAAAACTATGAAAACGGATTATATCGCGTATACATCCCGACGTTTCGAACCCTTTACAGCGTTCGTGGTCAACGGGTGGGGATGTATACGCGATATAATCCGTTTTCATAGTTTTATTTCATGAGTAACTATCGCGGTAACCGAAGACAATATTAAATTGGTTATTTATTGAACTTATTATTTACAGGTTGCCACTTAACCACGGCGATTATTCTAGTATTGCGCCTCGGCATTCTAGTAGAAAGAAGCTTAGTTTTGGACTAAATCTAGCTTTAATACATTTTATGGCATTTTTAACCATCTTAATTTTTAGTTTTAATCGTGTGTCGATAGATGGCAGTGAATTTACCGTGGCTACAAAATCTTTGATAATATAAATCAGCCGCACGCAGCCAAGCTTTCAACCGGTCTGTAGTTAGTTAACTAACTATCTACGAACGTTTAGATAATAAAATAACTTCTGATAAAATATCTTCAACGGTTAGATGGTTACGTCATTAGATAGTAGGTAAGTAAGTAAGTAAGTCGTTTATTGCAAACCATGGTACAATACAATAGATGTTACAATTAAAAAAGATCACATGGCACCCTGGTAGGGTATGACAATTATCCTTAAAACTACATTAACTAAATACTAAATAAATTAAATATAACATTTAGTACTTACAGATAACACTTCTTAACGTTATATTATTGCTTTTTAATATTTTCTAAGTATAGGAACTTTGTTTACTATCATAATAGATCATCCTGCATAAATTCTTCGATGGTATAGTATGGTTTTTTTAATAGAAGGGACTTGAGTTTATTTGTAAATAAGTGATTTTTTTGTGTATTTTTTATTTCTGTAGGTAGCTTATTATATATTTTTATTGCTCGGTAGTACGGTCCTTTTTTATAAATATCTAAGATTGGTTCCGGAAGAATGAGATTATTTTTGCGACGTGCACTCTTATTAAATTCAAATAGGTGTAAATTGTTTTTGACGAATGAAGTTATTTCCAGGATATACAGAGAGGGGAGAGTCAATATTTGAAGTTCCTGAAAATGAGGTTTGCAACTGTCGGTCTGTGGAATATTTGCCAATATACGGATGCATTTTTTTTGTATTATAAAGAGGTCGTGAGCGTCACTGCTATGGCCCCACAACAGTAAACCATAACTAAGCCAAGACTGTGCATATGCGTAGTAAGCGGACAGGGCGCACTGGATATGTGTGTTTGATTTTAAGATGCTGAACGCGTAAAGGAAGGAAGATAATTTTGCTTTAACTTTGGCTATATGTTTTTTCCAGTCTAGGTGGGTATCAATAGTTAGTCCTAGCAGGGTACATTCAGTCTCTTCTTTTATGTTTAAATCTAGTAATAGTGATGTCAAGTCAGTCGGTCTTTTCTGGTGTGGTCGAAATTCTGTGGTCTTTGTTTTAGCTGTATTTATAATTAAGTTATGGTCTTGTAGCCATTGTGATATGTCAAAGAAGGTTTCCTTTATGTGTGAAAAGTTATTATTTGAGTCATTATCGTGTTTAAATAGGAGGGAGATATCGTCGGCAAATACTACGCATTTATGGTTAGTAATTTTTGGGAGGTCGTTTATGTATATTAAGAAGAGCACACATCCCAGTACGCTGCCTTGGGGAATGGAGCTGTTGACAGTTTGCCACTTAGATTGAATTTTTTGAAGCTGTCCGGAATCTTTATAGTAATGGTCGATTTGCACGAATTGTTGTCTGTTTTTAAGGTATGATTTTAACCAGTTGTAAGCATTGCCTCGGATACCTATTTCGTGTAATTTACTAAGTAGAATTGGATGGGATACTTACTAAGTAGTTACTAAGTAAGTTACTAAGTAAGTTACTAATTAGAATTGGAGGTATCATTCAATAAGGTTAGTTTGGGCCAGTTTATATAATACATAAAAGCCTTCTCCATGTTTTTCAGTTGCCCTAAATGACCAGTTGCTCTATCCACACAGACACAGATGACTTGCCTCAAGTCACCCTATATCTGAATATTACTAAATATTTAGTTTGTTTTATGCTTTGTCTAATCTTCTTAATTCTCGCTTACTGCCCTGAGGGCCTAGCCAAGTTGACAATCGTCGATAGAAAACGCCAATAGAAACTTAAATAATGTAGGTATTAAAATAGTCACGTGACTTTTCGTAGCATCTTTCATCCCGATTAATTTTTACTTTTCGTTTGTAGATGTACAAGTGCTATCTTGGCTAAGCCCTTTTTCTTGTTCACGGAGTAGGCGAATGCATTTACGCACCGTCCCCCCGGCCGCGGAAAGGCCATTGATGGGGGGGTGTGTGGGACTCGCCGCTCCTGTCCCCTCTCAACTGGCGAGAGGGGAGGGAGAACGCCTGCGTCGGAGAGGCAGCGCGTTAGGATCAGCGCCCCCTCTCCGCCTCCTCCTTCTGCAACATGACTTGTTCGCAGAAGAAGGCCACCGCTTCCCAATTTCTATCGCTGCTATGATGCTATGCAGCGACAGGTCCACCACCCCTGTTGCCGCCCTGAGGGCAGCTCTTTCCACGACCCAGCGATTGCACTCTTCCAGAGTGTGCTGGGCCGTGTCGCACTGGGGCCGTGGCTCCCTCTTAATTCTGTACAGGTAGTGTACACCACCTGCGTTATCCTGAAGGTCAGGGCCCCCCTCCTCCTGTCCACCCACTCATTCATTACCGGAAGGATAGCCCGGTTCGGATTCCATAGTGGCTATCCTCCAAGGCATCCCTCCATCGCGCTCGTAGGCGCTCCGCGGCTGCCTGCGCCACCCTGTCGGCCTCCTCCGCGTCTGGGGGCTCGCCACGCCTCCTGGAGAATAATATGGAGAATAAATTCTTAAGAGTCCCCGGCAAGCTCGGCCGAATTGCACTTTTTCATACAAACGTAGTTCCGCTCTCATTTTAAAACTACGTGTTGGATTGTAATGAAACTTTGCACATACAATGACATGAGGTATATCTAGGTGTGAAATTTGTTTATATAGCTCCAGTTTATAAAACAAACGAACTAGAGCAAACCCAAGTTTTGTATGAAAAACTTAAATTCGCTGTATTTTTTTAACTATGGTATCTTAAGCTACATAAGCTAATTACAGACATAGATATACCTTATCCTATAGTAAGAACAAAGTTTCAGAGCAATCTAGCTAATCGTTTTAAAATGAGAGCGGAACTACGTTTGTATGGAGGACCGAGCTTGCCGGAGACCCTTACGGAAACAGCTCTGCTTTATACATAATTATAAACAAGAGTAAATTACCTATCTTTTAAATAAAATATATAAATATGGACAATAAGAAAAAATACACAATTTAATCATGTGGAGATTTAAAAGTTGATTGACCCAGGTATGAACATCTGTTTTACCAGCATTTCCATAAAACTGGCATTTTAATTGGTCATTCATTTCTCCATTTAATTTCATTCGTTCGACTCTCGTAAACAACGCCGGTAAAACAAACTGAAGAAAAATCTGCATTATTATTTTTACCAAAACATTATTAATTTTATTTTAATTTATGGCAGACTGTGGCGACCGTATCCCGCAAAAACACGGTGTATCGGCTTAAAAGGCAAGAAAACAGCTGGTCAACGCTGTTTAAAATTGCAAATTGAACGATTATGTAAACAAGCCTTTCGGAACCTTTTTTGGTGGCGTCATGACAAAATGAGTGGACGGTACTTAATTAATTATTGAAAAATATGTCAATTTCAATCAGTCTGGGAAGAATTGGAATGACACTAAGTAGCAGCTGGTGCAATGAATTATCTGGTAGTCAGCGAGAATTGTGTAATATATCTATATCATTAGTTATGCTTTAGCACGGAAATTATGCATATTCTTACAGGTTTGGATGATTGTGTGCCAAACGGCTTGAGAAACTAAGACCAAGTACTCTTTGAATGTAAAATATTTTATTTCACAATCATTAACTATACCACTAAGACAGAGGCGAAATCCACAACGCAAGCTTCGTCGATTTAACAAGGAAGTAATCGAAGTAGGTATATACAAAGTATATAGGACACTAACCGTTCACACTACAGAATGGTTGGCAGTCCTCAACTGTGCGTTTCTCCAGTACTGTAGAATAAACCTGCGGTATTTCCGGACCGATACTATACGACCTTCAGACCTTCAAGAAAAGAGCGTACGTCCATCATAAAGGCCGGTAGCGCACTTACAATCCCTGATGTTGCGGGTGCCTATGGGCGACGGTTATTACCAGCAGGCGATACGTCTGCTCGTATCAGACCTACACTTTTTTCGTACCTATAAAGATTCACATTACGGAATTCGTGAGCCAGAATGATTATCCTTATTTCTATTATTAAATCCGGGAGCATTACATTGGACCTTCCAACCAATGAATGGGCATTAAAACCTATCGGGATGACAAAGAATGATCCACACATACAACATACAACGATAATTCAGCGTGAGCTTAGCTCGTACCATAGTTTGATGTCACGTTTTGCAACAAAAATGTTTGAAGTGACAATAGGTACTCCCGTAATCCCATGGTTGTAGTGGGTACCTACCTATTTTTTTGGTACTTTTCTACCCACGAAGATTTTTCACGCCAGGAACGAGTCGTAAATATCTACGCCTACAACAGTTTGAAAATGCCACTCCGCCTTGCCACTCATCATCAGGGAATGGTTTTTAAATAGGTTTTAACTATGCTTAAAAACACTCACTTAATAAAAACGGTAATTACGTTTGGACAGTAGTCACAGCATAACAAATACGCGGCATGAAAAAAATGCCTTAATATGCTACCTGTCCATTTTTATTTTAACACGTATTTTTTTAGAATATCGTCGTGAGATACTCATCAAGGTGGACGCTTTCGAGCGAAAGATGCCAAATCATAGAAAAGGTGGTAAGGACTATTTTTACTTGTATCAGTTGTATCTTTTTCGTACCCTTTACGAAAATCATTAGTGAATTAATTACGTTTTGCTTGAAAACTTTTTTTCTTTTCCCGATCGTCATGTTTTTCTAATCGGAATCTTATTCTTACTTGGGAAATTGTTTATTTGTGGGACCGACATTAAGAGGAAAGTGGACGACCGCTTCTCCATACAAACGTAGTCCTCATTTTCCTCTCTTGATATGTACATTATAGAAAATATTTTTAGTCAATTTGATGTAACTAGGTCTAATAGCAGTGCCCCTTCGTGCGTTTTTTTTTTCAACTTTTTAATTATTATAGGAGTTGGGAACTTAAAAAATTGTATCGAAAACTTATAATAATCTAAAAAAAACGGAGGTGCATACATGTTCTAATTGTGTAGAAGTATTTTCCATTCAGTCAATATCCAGGAAGAAAAATGGGAACTACTTTAATATGTATGTATAAGATCTTCCACTAAAAACGTATAAAAAGGTTCTGAAGTCTTAAAAGTATAAAGAGATAGAGGACATTCTTGTAGTAACGCCGAACTCGAAGCACAGTCGAACGCACTTCACGCCAATCGGACACGAGTTTTGGGCGCAACGTCAATTGGATTATCTTCTATTTATCCTTCTGTTACATGTGTCGGCTTTACCCAAATTGTATTCAATATTTATAGACTGGCCACGCTAACTTTGCACAAACTTGGCAGTAAAAATGAATACATAAGTATCCCTATAAGCTCCTCCATACTAGACGTAGCACTTGGCATGAAAAACTTAGCGTGGTCCGATTCAATTTAAGTACACCATTAGTTCAGAAGCTATCTTGTAAACATTGGTAGCGACTTTTAATCCGGAGGTCGCGGGTTCAAACCCTGGATCGTACGAATGAGTTTTTCGTAACTTATGAACGCTATAGGTACCTAATTTGATATTAACAGTTGCTTTTCGGTGAAGGCTAAGGAAAACATCCTGGGGAAACTAGACTTATTAGATAAGTTGCCACGGACCCCAGGCCCCCATGAGGCGTAGTAAAAAGCCGGAAAAAGATGAGTTCAGAAACGTACTTATCTTAAAGGTACGTGGTAAGTAGATAATACTAGAGTTAGACCAAGAAAAGTCTGCAGTGATTTAGATAGCACACGCAGTGCAAGTGTTATTTATACGTCATAATTTCATAGGTTTGACGTTTAAGATAACACTTGCACTGCGTATGCTATCAAAATCGCTGCAGACTTTTCTTGGTCTAACTCTACACCAACTAGTTAACCTTACAAGTTGGCGTTTTATTATTATAGTATTTTAATTATTTAATATTTTATTTATTATAATCATACATCAGGGTATTTGGTGCGGGAATGATTTCGTGTGTTTATAACTTTGTTTATTGTAAAATAAATACCAAACTATTTAATGCTATGAATTAAAAATAGGTAGTAAGCCAAATGTGCTTATAAATGTTAAATTAGTATCGGTTTTTACAGTTTTTACCTATTTTTTGGCTAGTGTAAATTAAAGGGACATTCTTACAGCTTGGTGACATCATAGACCAGCCACGTTTAGTACACGAGTATGAAGCATTTGGCAGGCTTAGTAACTAAAAACATCCGATTTTCACTTTTATACCTATCAGATTTTTCTATTACGAGTACCTACCTTAATTAATGCATTCGGTCATATATAAACATTCAGTCGCCAGAAAAACCGTATTACGGTGTAAATTCTGAAACTTCCACCCGCCCAATAAGGTTCAGAATCGCATACATATTTTTGGACTTGACCATCCCCACACACCAGTATTTGCCCCGGGGCACCAATTACTGCGTCGCTTCCTTCCTGCAGCCATCAAATATGTACCGGCCTTTAGCGGAAAATAGCAAATGGCAAAAATGCCGGGTGACGGACGGCCGATGAATGAGTGATGGTTAGGCTGATCAATAGACTGTGGAATATTCAGGCTGGCTTCAGAGTAGAGTACATGTAGAGTACATTGTGCTTTAAAATAACTTTATTAAGACTATATTACCTATTGCTTACGACGATGGCCAGGTTACGAAAAGTTGTACAATTTAAAAAATCAGATTTCTAGTGCCAAATGCATTAGGTAGTCTACCTACGCTAGTCGTCTTCCCCCACACTCGTGCGAATCACGGCGCGAAGCCGCGAACGTAAGTGTGGCGTCGATTTCGCAGATTGTTCACGACTTCGCGCCTAGTTCCACGTTTTTTGTCGGTTTATCGGCCCGCGTCAAAGGAGGCGCGAAGCGCGAACTGGCAAGACTCCACATTACACACTATTTTGGCCATATGTGGCAAGATAAATAATAATTATATTATATAAAGCAGCTCAATTTTACGGTTTTAGAACAAAACAAAATGGAAAAATTCCTACAGCACGTATGATGCCGTAGATAAATGACAGTTAAACTCGATCTTCTGATGCTTTTCCGCCATCTTGGCGCGAACCAAACCGCGAAATCGCCGTGAAGTTTGCGATTCACGCACAGTCTGGAGGGAGCTTAAGAGTAACATAAAGGCGCGAACAACTATTGGCAATGTGTTACAATTGTAACCGTTGTCTACGGATAGTTATGAACAGTCTATACCACGGACAACATTTTTTTACAGCGACTAATTAGGTAGGTAGAGTTAGACCAAGCTAAGTTGGCAGTGATTTTTATAGCACACTGTGCAAGTGTTATTTTTTATTAAGTTTGACGTTTGAAACAACACTTGCACAATCTGCAACTTAGGAGTCCCGGGCAAGCTCGGCCGAATTTCACCTTCCCATACAAACGAAGTTCCGTTCTCATTTACAACTACGTGTTGGATTGTAATAATACTTTGCACATCTGGGTCTGAAATTAGTTTATATAGCTCTAGTATATAAAATAATCGAAATAGACGAAAAACAAGTCTTGTATGAGAAACTTAAATTCGCTACATCAACTAATTTCAGACCTAGATATACCTTATCATATTGTACATAAATACTATGTTTCAGGGCAATCTAGCTAGTCGTTTTAAAATGAGATCGTAACTACGTTTGTATGGAGAACCGAGCTTTCCGGGGACTCTTACTCGTAGCTTGGTCTAACTCTATACGTATTTTCTTACACCTGAAAAGCATTCCCGAAAAATACCTGAAATATAACGAACAGAATAATGAAATGACAACGTATATATGTAGATACGGTACAGGGTAGTGATGTCTCAGCTAGGGGGCATGTATCGTTAGAGTAAGGGTCAATCGGCCGCGTCCGAGCTACAGTGAGCAAGCTAAGTTTCACTTTAGAAAAAGTATTTTAACCCGCTAATTAAAAAGGGAGGGTAGTTTTTTGTTAGTGTATCGGTAGTGTATTATGAGTTAGTTTAGTTCTCATTTAAACATTTTAAGTTTATTGAAGCGCATTCAATGATAAATATAGTTATAGGTATCCGATGAAGCCATTTTACTGAGATAGTTTCAGGCGCGAGGAAGGACATAGGATAATTTTTATCAATCATCATCATCGTCTTCCCACGCAGATGAAATCGCGGGCAGAAGCTAGTAGATAAGTAGGTACAGTTCATGGCATGTTAATGGTAATTGTATTATGTGCATGAAGTAAGAAACTGTTATATATATAGGCATCTACTGTTTAATAAATTATTTACTAGATCTATTCGTATTTTTCAAGCCATTGTTTTACGAAATTCTACCTTATTCTGCAGAAGAACGTTGTGATATACTAAAACGTAAATTTAAAGAGTTAATTAATTAAGGGCCCTAATTGGATGTTACCCGGGTTACCCAATTCATAAATAGAAGTAGGTGCCTAATCAAGACTACGTCTATTTTTTTATATAGTTGAACCGACTTCGAAATTTCGAATGAGGGCTCGGGTTTTCCCGAGTAAAAATTTTTCTTTTTGTGTTTTTGACAGTTGGTTTGTTTGTTTTTTTTTTTTAAATCTCCCATCATGTTGATTGAGGGGATTTTTGAATATTATACACAACGTCACAACACTTATAGTGATTTCAGTATTTCATGTATTAAGATACTCTCAGAAAACACAATTTGGTATTTGGTGAAGTGGAACTCCATAAAGATCTTTTAAAATTATGATTTCTAAACTGTTTCACGAAGTCGGTTTTATTGTAAAAGATTATTTACTACCGATTACAAATCACACAACACAACCAAACACAGCCAAAGAAACACTGAACATGTAGCAACGCACCAACAACATCGAATTTCGTAACTGCATTAAGAATTCATAACAAACCTTTTTGCATCACCGTACGTTGTCTTTCAGTCGGGGCTTATTATGATACGATAATAATGTCAGCATACATCAATGCGTGTTCTGGCCAGCCAGCCATGCTACACTGACATCTTTAAGACAACCCCCTCCCCCCTTTACCTCTTTCGAGGAATACTAATGAACATGCGAGGTTGGTCGGTGTTTTCTTTATGTAAATTGTAAATTTCTAAGTTAAATTACTAGAGCTCTGGGTCTGGGCTACGCTTGGTGTTCGCTTATTTTGCGTTAATTGGTTGAATAAAATTCAACCACATTAAGCGAGGAGAAAGACAAATTTTATAATTACACTTTAATTGACAAATAGGTAAACTTACTTACACTAGGAATTGTAGACCAGTCAAAACGTTTTTTAGTATTAGCGTTGGATACCTACGCGCCTTTCCTCGACATCATAAAATAATGGACTTTAAAACCTTATTTTCTTTCTGGACCCTTAAAGGCAAGTTCAAACCATCTACTTGTTAATAGTCTATGGAGAAAGCATTAGTTAATCGAATCGTTAACTATAATATTTTCCAAAGGAAAAGCACCCGTTTTTCCGAACCTTTTGACTCACGCATTTGAACCAAGCAATTTTCTTGTGCTTAAAAATATTAATTAGAGATAGAAAAATAAGATGCAAAGCATAATTTAACTAGGTTTTTTCTGAAACTTCGTCCACAATTTGTAATTTTTCAACAATCATATTTCTCGCGATACCTACCAAACGGTAACTACCAGAAAAACAGGAATTACCCTACAATAAACGTACCCCACGTAGGGTAGAGGTAGGGTAGGTAGGGTAGGGGTACCCTACCTACCCTACCTCTACCCTACCCTATAGTAAACGTTCTCAAAAATGAGTTAATTGGCTTCCCAGTATTTGATAACCGCGGTTCCTTACATTATTAAGTTAAGAAACAAACTAAAAATACCAGCACTACGTTTTGGGCGTAGATTAATACCACACTTGCCCGTTACAGGTTGAGACTTCGAATACACATGGGTTTTTTTGGAAACATTAAGTAGGCAGGTTTCCTCACAATGTGTATTTAACCAGAAAGAAAATGTAAATATCAAATGTCATTCTGTAATTAGGACTACGACTCCTAGAACAATTGTTATAAGACAGGATTAAGTAGAATCGACCTGTCTAATATAGACTGTCTAGAATAGACTCGTCCTGGTTTAAAATCACGCCAAAATCGAACGGTTACCCACCAAAACCCCGCCGCATCAAATTAATAAAATACCATCACTAAATTATTCCCAGTTCTAGATTAATCTAGAAGTCGGCTGTAGAGCCGCAGTCCGACGGCTCTTACATTATTACAGCATTCATTAGAGTTCGCTAATTACTCCTTGCTTTAATGAATAAGCTCTAATGAACCACTTTCTGTTAATTAAAGGCGGCAGGCGGTGGGGGGCGCGGAGGAACTTTTCTCCGGGCTCTGATTGCAAATGTGAATTTGTGTAAGTCGTAGTCGGAGTGGAAAGAGTGTTCTGCCTGAAAAGAGGTAATGAGGCGGTCGACCAGCCATTGCTGCACCCAATATTTAAACTTGCTACCGTAATTTGTCAATATTAAGTTTGGGATGTTCTGGGTTTAATTAGCTTTCGAGCATATCTAATTGCTTTCATTTTATTAAGGTTAGAACTGACGTGATTATCTTTTTTTTCATATCCTTCCTAATTAAATTTCCTGGGTGCGTAGCCAAGATGCCAATCGTTCGCTCCGTGGCGAATGATACGGTAGTCTCTCTCTCTATCACTCTTCCATATTAGTGCGACAGAGACATCCGTTTCGTTCGCTACCGAGCATTAGCGATTAGCATCTTGGCTAAGCACCCTGCTGCCCATTCGCCTCCTTTTAATGACGGATATATATTGCAAAAACGGTTAAGGTGCGTTGGAATAAGTGCGGACTATTTTTCGACTTGTTGGTAGCCTTCACAATATTTTTTATTGCTTTGCTTTTGTTAGTGATTTTTTTTGTATGGAAAGGTATAATAATTATTTTAGAAATGAATTCCTCGTGTCTACATTATACGAAAATGATATATAACTTGCCCTAAATGCACAGAAAAACAGGAACAAACAACAACAACAACAACAAACAAACAAACAACAAACACACAAACACAAATCACAAACAACAAAACACAAACAACAAAACACAAAAACAAAACAACAAACAACAAACAGCACAAAAACAAAACAACAGGAACAAATATAGCAGAGATTGGACCTGGGGAGCGACCCTTTCACCCCCCCCCCCCCTTTTGGGGGGAATGCACGGTACGATCTCGTGGCTACCGGGCCAAATTTGTTTGACCTAAGGAACAATCCTGCCAATTACTAACCCTACTATTACTAGTGCTGTAGTGTTGTCGTAATGACAAATCCATACCTACTTAATATGAGAATTAAGTAAGTAAAACAAGATCATATCGCACTTAGTTTTTACGCCAAAAATACATTTATATGTAGTTGCGAATTAATTTGAATAGTTATTCCAATTAATTCGCAACTACAAGGTGAACAACTTATAAATAGGATCTGAATATTTATAAGTTTGCGATAGGAACAGTTATGCATAATTGAATCATTTTAGTGTGTTATTCGCATTGCGGGTTGTGAAGAAATTGATTACTTCATTATCTTATGATTATTTATTGACTATTTGATGCTTTTAATATGTATGCGATGTAAGTAGAACCTTACCGAGCACACGTTTAAGACGATAACTGAGGGACAACACTTTAATTGGAATTTAAATTCAACTTACAATGTGTAGTCCCAACGATATCGCTTTTAGACAATAATGACCGCCTGTTGCTGTCTATTTCTGTTGTTTTGTATTGGTATTAAGAATATTTACCTAGGTTTGTGGCTACTTAAGAGCTCCGGGTCCGGGATAAGGTTCATAAGGTGTCCGACACTTCGTTTTCTATAGAAAGCACGTGATCACTGGTCACCGATCACCCATCATAGAAAATGAAGAGTCCGACGCCTGGACCCGGACTGTTACGTTCTAGAGTGAGCCTCGTTCAGCTTTGCGTAGCGTCAGATATCATAGTTTATCAGCACGGAATAAGTAGTAGGTAGACCAAATTACTCACAAATACTCTCTTTACAAACCTCCGGTGAACCTAGGTATATGAAATTAAATGACTGTGCAACTGTTTTTACAAAAACCTGTTTCTATGACGATTACTTGCAGGAAATTACAGTTGCCCTAAAAAAAACATGTTTAGTTTCCCGCCGTACCGTCTGTGGAGACTACAGGCGACTCTCTAAAGTAAACAAAATTGTATATCTTTGCTCCGTTTCTACTCGTATTTATGCGTAGCAGTCGTATAAGCGTAGACAGGTAGGTATCCTACTCGCCTGTGTTTACTTTGTAAAATGACAATGCTGCTGCCTACGAAGTAGGAAAATGATTATTTGATAGTCATGTTTATTATTATTTTAAAATTAAAAACAAGGCTCGACAACAATTGTAGGTCCGTTTTATAATTTTATCCATTATAGACCGTATATATGTACTATAAACATAACACCTTTAGAAATAGAAATATTTATTTACTTAAGCATGGTAATTGCATACAGATGTCAAAAGTAAAATTAATTTAGTAGGTATTACATCAATCACATGTTTAGCCAAAATATGGCATGCAAACTTAAAGCTAATAAAAACCCTTTATTACAATGTCAAAACAAGGTAAATAATATAAAATCATTAACATAACATGCAAGTCACGTATAGTTTAAATATTGTACTATATTTAACAATGAATTTAAAGTCACTATAATTATAATACATTTATTTAACAGAGTAATCCAAAAAATCCTTTAAAGAATAAAAGCATTTATCTTTTTATTTTTATATTCACTACGATCAACTTGTTTTGGTAATAAATGGGAACAACCGTTTGTATAGCAATGAGCGAAAAATTACAGCATTTTTTTAAGGTCATGAACAACTCTTAATAACCATCAGGCAGGGTATAGTGCTACAAATATTTATTTACCGCCACTGTAATCAGTTTGACATATACTCACAAATAAAAATACTTTGAACTTTGAACTTAACCTCTTGTCTGAGTTCATACCCTTCTCATGAAGGGTCCCGAGGGGCTACCGCGAACCACATTCGACGTGTTGCCTCCCTGTCACACTTACGTAAGCATTTACAAGTGCGACAGAGAGGCAACACGTCGAATGTGGTTTGCGGTAGGCCCTCTGATCCTGACCGAATTTTTAGTATGTAATTTTTGAGCATTTTTTTCGTAAACTATTTTTTCTGCTCTGTAAAGCACAACCGAAATTACCATAATTACCGTACCGTTTAGAACTATGAGCTCTCATAGTACTAAACGGTCAGCATAAAAAAAATCACCGATAACATCGGACAATAGGGAATATTACGCGAAACTCTGCGTAGGGGGCGCCACTACCACAATCTAAGGGTACCAAATCGAAATTACGTTATCTAACATCTCTGACACTCTTGCATATTCGAGAGATAAAGATGCAGATAGCGAAATTTCGGATTCGCGTTTCCCGGTAGGTCCTTTGTAAACAAACCGCCTTGATGCATCAATGTCATATTTTATTATCTCTGAAAACTTGTCAAACAACTGAGTAGGTACAGTATGTACCTATAAGTTGGTATAAGTTACTCTATGGTTTACTAAACGGGCTAGTGCTGCACTCTGGTGGCAGAACATTGCAGTAATACCCCCTATTTAAAAAAATCTAACTTACAGTCTGGCAAAAAGAGTAGAAATTAAAAAGTGGCAACACTGTAGTGTCGTTCCTTTCAAATCAATCTAAGTAAAACGGGACGACACTACAGTGTTGGCACTTTTTAATTTCTACTCTTTTTTGCCGGACTGTATCTCCGGCTTAGCGTGGATATTCGCACGGTATAACCGCAGTCACGTCTTGGCATATATGGCAAAATTGGCAAAAGGCAGATTTAGATTAATTATATTGGATCTTTTTTTATAATTCTTTTGCATTACTTAACATTGATTCAAAATTAACTGTAACCTTCACTTAAATAATATTGGAAGTATATAAAAAAAATATCTTGAAAATCGTCTTTTTTACTACCTCGCGAAAATTCTTATAAAAACGTAACAACCTACGAAAAAAATAACTACATGTACTAGAATGTATGTATGTACTATAATTGTAATTTAGTATCTTGCCTATTGTTTCCATCAAAGCTTTACATCAAAACTCATGTCATCCAGAAAAAAAAATTTTTTTCTATAAGACGATCTTAGTTACTTTTCCCCTAATTTTCATTTTCCTATTGACTGCTTTTTTATTGCACACAACTGTACGTGTTCCTTTATTTATAACATAGGTACGCGCTATGCCGCGAGACGCACTACTGAATTGCATACTATACTACCTATATACACCATTTTACATAATGACCAGTCAAGGTATTCTCTAATTTTGAGTCCTAAATGCTTGTGTGCTCAAGGACTTACCCTCACCAACGCAGGCACCAATACAACTATTTCAATTTAACCATTACTGCACAACTGGTTGGTTCTTACTGTTATACCTGACTGACTTGTTGCTGAAAGTTTACCACAAAAATAGCCCTCTGTCGCAGAACACTTAATATACATACACATACATACATATTTGCTTCAAGCAGTTACATAATTAATACAGTTTCTCAATTTGTGGATCGCGACACTCTAGGGCCTCTAGGCGGTCCGAAGGCCTAGTCAATGTTTATGCTAGTTAGTTTGTAAATATATTTCTATAATATATAAATTGTTTATGGGCCACTATATAGTTGCCTAAAATAAAGATGTTCTATTCATTTGAATTCTACTTAATTGGATCGCGGGATCGCAAGCCTACGTAAAAAACAAAAAAAAAAACAAAAGAAACAGCTAAGAGCAGGGGGCGGCGAAAAATGATTCATGCCAAGGGGGGGTCGCCAAAAGTGTTCCTCTTCCTATTTCCTATGTCAAGGTTGTCGCGTCATGAAAATGTTTGAAAATACTGTTTTTAAAAATCTGATGAAACAACGGATCGCATTTGACTAAGGCGCACGTTACGAAAACATTCCAGTGCATCTATTGGAATAGTCAATAAGCGTGAACATCCGAAGGGTAAAGTATTGGCTATTGGCTCATGCTGCAGTATATAAACAAATTGGTTTACCGACAGGACATCATACTGCAACTGCTGCTTTGAGGAACAATTCAGTGAACCCGTGAAAAAAATCAACATGCTTCACTACGTTACGGTGAGTTTTGTTCTGTGCATGTAAATAGGATGGGCCCTGCAACAACAACAACAAGTATATAAGTAGGTACCTACTTATTGTACATATATGGTCGTGATTATGATACAATCTGATATGATTTTTGCCGCTACTGTAAGTATGTACCCAGTTAACAAGTGTTACAAGGCCTTATCTGGTTAATTTTTTACACTGGTGCAGTCGGCCCTTTGTTATCGGACCCCATTTTGATGTGTTTTCTGAGATTTCAGAAGGTATTCCTTTAAGTTTTGTATTTATAATTAGTTTAGGCATCCAACTTTATGATAAAACTTCATTGCTATGAAGATAAAGCACTAAACTGAGGTGAAACCAGTAACTTCCATTAGTTGTTCCTGAATAACATCATCCTATCCTAGACGTAATTACGCTCCGGCAATAAAAAAAACTTCCTAAAAACACTAACTTACTTACAAGCAAGTAAAAATGTTTTGCTCTTAAATAAGGGTAACATCAGTATCATTTATTTACAGACATAGATACCTACATAGGTACTCTACAGACTAATATAAGTATATATATAGGTACCTATAAGCAACTATAAGTATGTAGGTACCTTTAGGTTAGTATTCCATTTGTACAATATCTTGGTTCAATGTGTATTTGCGTCTCACATTTTGCTTAATGAGAGAGTGAAACGCAATTCACATTAGACAAAGGAATTCGCCAAGTGGAATACCACCCTTATGTAGGTAAGTATGTACTTACCTACATTAGGGTGGTTAAGATTAATTGTATGTTCAATTAATCTTAAAAACTAACATTCATTTTAGCGACAAAAGTTTTCTGCTGCGTCACCTGTTCCGGTGTAGGATTTGGCAGAAGTTATTCTTCAAGCCACCTGGTTAAATAGAACACGGCGTCTGAACTACCTAGTTACCTACCTTAATACCAAGATCCGGTAGTTTTAATGTCTACGAGTTTGACGCATATGCAAAATTTTGTTCTAGATTGTTTGCCTGCTGGGAGCTGCACACAGCGCACCGTCCGGCGACATCTACAGCCAAGGCATCGGCGTCGAGGTCGGCAGTGTGGTAAGATAACTGTTTCAGTCTCAATTTTTAGTTCATTTTCATTATATTGTCTTCGGTTACCGCGATAGTTACTCATGAAATAAAACTATGAAAACGGATTATATCGCGTATATTGAATTTATAATACATCCCGACGTTTCGAACTCTTTACAGCGTTCGTGGTCAACGGGTGGTCAACGGGTTACGTTGACCACGAACGCTGTAAAGAGTTCGAAACGTCGGGATGTATTATAAATTCAATATACCCGATATAATCCGTTTTCATAGTTTTATTTCATTTTCATTGTTTCATTTCAATTTTAACCTTTGTAAAGGCGTTAGCCGCTCCAATTACTCTGATGGGGACTATAACTAACCATCCGGGGTCCTCTTGCAACAAAGAATTTTAACGTATAATATTTCGTTTTTCTTTTTGGCCAATCCACTTCACAGCGTATGAGCGTACTGAATAGATAAAGGATCAAATAGATAAATGATGATCCTTTATCTATTACATATTGGACTTGTAATATATTTATTGTCCATAGAAATAGTGTTTGATAATCCGTTGGACCTATAAGATGGTTATTGTTTACTACGTGGTTTATAATTGTGTTTTGCGGTAAATTGGTAAACCTTACAATTGCTTTTTTTCCTTAATTACGCTGTTAAGTGGATGGGACAAAAAGACAAACGAAACACTATAACAATACATAGCTGAAAGGGATTTTTATTACCTTTCGAAAGTATTTTCAAAGAAATTAGAAAATACATTTTCATTTTTTTTGCAGTCGAACCCGTCCTACGGCTTCAATTACGCCGTGAGCGACCCGCTGACCGGCGACAACAAGGCGCAGTCCGAGCAGCGCGTGGGCGGCGTCGTCAAGGGCTCCTACTCGCTGTCCGAGCCCGACGGCACCATCCGCGTGGTCGACTACACCGCCGACCCTGTCACTGGTTTTAACGCTGTTGTTAAACGCATTGGACCCGCTGCCCACCCCGCGCAACTCGCTGTTGCCCCGGTAGCGGTGGCCCCCGTTGTCAGCAGAGCTATCATGGAACCTATCGACATCGCGCCTATCGGACTCAAAGGCGGTCTCGGTCTTGAACTCGGCGGATTCGGACTCGGACATGACGGCCTCGGCCTTGAATACGCCGGACTCGGCTTAGGAGGACTCGACGCCGGCTATTGGAAACACTAGTTGTATAATACTGTGTTTTCGCCTATGAATTGACTGTGAAATTCAAATGTGAAAACAATAGTGTCTCAAATTTCAATACTCAGCAGCATAATCAGGATTTAAATAAAATTAAGTGTTTGTCAGAAAACTTTATTTTCTTACATGCCGCGGGTCCAAAATAGATAATACTACACGTTTAGTACATAAATAGAATACCACTGACACATTCATTAACTGGGGCTCGACACTTACTAGTCGCCAGACCGTATCACCACAATAAGTAACATTGATTTATTCATCAATGCAAGAGAAATGAAGTAATTAATACTTAAGGTATATTTTGACAACAAAAAGTCAATAATAATATACATATATTATATATATACACTGAATAATTTAGTTATTGTCAAACGTCAACTTTTGACAATCAGCGCAAAATGTATGGAGCTGTACAGCGCCATCTCGTTTACCTGTCAAATTCGAAACACGAAATTGTCTTCGATTTTACGCATCTTACTCAATCAATGTATCTTTGCTGTGAACTGTCAGCTAGGAATCGAAATCGATCGTTTTTAGAAGTTTCATACGAAGGTAACTCGAGACACGACCTTTTAATATTCATAACACTCAGCAACCTCTTATAAACCTCTGTTACATTGTGTCTCTCTCTAACAAATAGAAATGTCGGAATGGCGGATAAGAACAAACGATTATCAACGGCTTGTTAGATTTGACAAACGTGACGTTGATCGTGTCCTTAACCCTATAATCGCCAAAGACGTCAACTGACGCGTGCGACAACGGCCCAATATCGATACATACGATAAGGCAGGCTAGGGTTTGCACGACGGATCCGAAATGTATGGGAAGATCCGAGGATCCGGATCCAGATACGGATAATTTCATACATTTCGGATCCGAATTGCAAACAAAGGGTTAAAAACTTCTTATTTTTGTATCAACTAAGAGTAGCCTGAATTTCTTGGTCCTTAGAAATGTACCTTTTTTCAAAAGTAGTGGTAACTTTTTTCCTCCGAAATTAAATCTGAGTAATAATGCACTGAATTATAGTGTCGTTTAGTGTGTGTAGTGTTTATTGTACCGCAATATTACCTTAGCATTTCGGATGAAAAAGTTAATTACAACTACTTTTGAGGTTAAAAAAAATCTAATCTAAAAATAACGGGGTATAATAGTTTTTGATGAACTTTGTTGTGTGATTCAAAGTGGCGACTAGTAGTGCGAGTAGGGAGTGCTCCGGGTACTGGTTTTCTATACAAATACAGTACCGGGACCGGGAATTCCCGGTTCTCGCCATACAAACTCAGTACCGGGAGCATTCCCCAACTGTGCGAGCCCTACTCGGCATACTTACAGGTAAATGCAATAATTGAGCGTCATATCGAGTCTCGATACGAGATCAACCCATACGGAGACCGATACGAATTTCGATACAAATAATAACCGTATCGGAAAGAAAATAAACTATTCTTTTATGAGTTTGCCTTATTATAAATTAGAACTTTTCTTTGCAAGCGGCCTAGCCAAGGTGACGATCGCTTGCGCTTCGCTATCGAATAATTATATTAACCTCGGGAAATTTGGCTTAGGGTTGAAAAAACCGTATATGCACAACCCCTGCCACCAATCATTCCCAATACATGTGAACATTACCATAGTAGTAGATTCTCATTCCGATACGTTTAAAATGAACCTTAATACAATACGCGAGCGTACAAAATAGGTTGAGACCGGACGCTAGGTCGCGAGCGAGCGGCCTTCACCGAACAGCCACAGGCAGGCGCGGTCCACTAGGTACGCGAACACCATGTCCGCTATTAGGACTTGGACGAGGATGAGCCGGTACTGAAACAAATATGTTGACATTAACGATAAATACTATCTTCGGCACAGGTATCTCAGCATTTGTAAACCTTATTACCACCAGACCACCAACCAACCAGACAACCTTATTGCAACCAGATAATTTATTTTATACCAATGGTCAGTATTAAACAAAGTCGTAGTCAAACACGCTTTGGCAAGATCAAACAAGGTTACTAAAGTGGCGCCATTAAAAAAAAAAACAGTAATCTACAGTTACAAGCCTCTGCTAGTAGCTAATAGTTATACATCGGGCGGGAAGTAAACGATCTCGAACATACTGGAAAGATCTGGCAGTATCCCAATGAATAGCTCGTCCTGTGCGAAAACCAACCGTAACGTAAAGTAACAGAGTTGAATATCACTTACATCGGGCGGGAAGTAGACTATCTCGAACATACTAGACAAATCGGGCAGTATCCTGTACAGCAATGGCTTGTTGTCTTGCAAGCTTTCCATGAACGACTCGCACGTGCCAATATCGACCGTAAACCTTAACGTAGGGTGAGAGTTCATTATCACTTACATCGGGCGGGAAGTAGACTATCTCGAACATACTGGACAGATCTGGCAGTATCCCTGCGGCCAGCGCCAACACGGCGCCGCCGGACACCACGATGCTGTACAGCAGCGGCTTGTTGTCTCGTAGGCCTTCCATGAACGGCTCGCCCTGTGCGAATATCAACCGTAGGTTAAGGTACATAGAGTTCCTATTTAGTTATCATCAAAGATAGATATAACTCCGTAATAGATGGATACAGTCTAAGGAAAAAACGTGCCTCGAAAATCACGAAAATTTGATTCTCGATCAAATGGCGCCACTAGTTTTGGCCTACACTCGTATAGAGGGCGTTGACTGTTTCGTTTGTTATTTATAATTTTAACGCATACCAGTGAAAGAATATGGGTCAAAATCATATAAAAATAATTAATGCAAATAAAAAAATCATTTATCCATATTTAAATACATTTTATCGTATTTTTATAAATATTTATTTTTAGTTTTAAAGTGTGTCGACAGATGGCAGTGAATTTAATGGGGTTACAAAATTTACTATGACAGTACCGCTCTAGTATAAGTTACTCTGTGGTTATCACATACAATTATACATAACGTACGCACATTATTGCTATATATGTAAGCAACTTGTAGCGACACTAGGGCTCAGGGCCAAATAGAAAAACTCAGGCTTTAAATCTATAAATGTGTTTTCCCAATTTAGTAATAGTCCATAATAATGACAGGTACTTACCCTATAGTTGATCGCGAATGTGGATATCTGCAGCGCCATGGATATGATGTACACGGTGCTGTTGAGCAGGTCGGGCGCGAACTCGCGTTCCTCGTCTTCGGCCAGGTCCATGTCTAACTTCGGCTTCGTGTCTCTATGGGTGGAAAAATATTCATTTGGCGACGAGGTAAAATCGGATATTTAGGAGAAGAGGTGAAGTTTAGGATTATTCAGCTCGTGCGATATTTTTTACGTAGCAAGAGGATTACTCGCCCGTTACAAAACCAGGTTATATATAATAATATTTCAGCCTATATACGTCCCACTGCTGGGCACAGGCCTCCTCATGCGCGAGAGGGATTGGGCTATAGGTTATACAATACAGCTAATAGAAGTGATTAAAAAATCCTAGTGAATCCACTGATGATTCCATTTATAAATCTGGTTTTGTAGTGGGATTCATTTTTCCGCTCCCAGCACCTAGTGTTGGTATTAATCAGCATTAAAATGGTGATTATTTATTTTTATATAGTTATTTATATTTTGGACATAAATAAAATACTAATAAGCTTAGAACAAATTTAAAAGTGGAAAAATACTGCCTTGGGTGAGACTTGAACTCACGACCTCTGGACTTTTGCTGACTATGGATGATGTCTTGGTGGCTTAGTTGGCAGAGCGCTGGAGTATCGATCCAGAGGCCTTGAGTTCAAGTCTCACCCAAGGCAGTATTTTTCCACTTTTAAATTTATTCTAAGCTTAGCATCGTTTGCAGACGTTTCTGTTTGTTAAAAACTAATTACTAAAATGGTCATACGACTGTACAAGGGCCAAGCAGCAGTGTCATCCGTTTCTAAAGAAAGGACGCTTACCTCGAGGAATTTTGTACATTGACCCGCGTATTCCTATCTCTTTTGCACGCGCATAATTGTATAGCTGTCCCGCTCGTCCAGTGTCAGGACATTGACCGCCGGCATCACGGGCGAGACAGCAATATAATTATGCGCGTGCGATAGCGTAAGCGTCGTTTCTTTAACATATTGAAATTCTTTGTTTTATATTACCTGCCAGGCGAGCGCTCCGTGGCCTCACGGACTAAGTAAACCAGACAGAGGAAGTGCACCGCGAACTGTGTGAGCACCGTCATTATCGTGTACACGTTGAAGATGTTCGGCAGCGGGCGTTGCTTTGACAGCTGCTTTAGAGGCTGGAAGTTAAATGCACATTTTTAATGCTGGAAATCATAAAACAATTTGGGTCATTACACCAAAAGGTCAAATGTTGTCACGCCAAACATCCGCGTCATAGTTTTATCAGAAGTATTTAATAAAATACTTCAAATACTCGATACCATGTGATATATTGGGGTAATATTTTATTTAATATATCAGAAAAAGATGAAAGCATATCACTGTCATTCAGCAAACTGTCTCAGGGGTCAGAAAATCGCGAACCGACTGCGGCTCTCTCGAAGTACAATAGCGCTTTACTGGTCTCCCAAAAAAAGGATCAATTGAGGTTAGTTAGACTAATCAAACCCAAAGATGGGCCAAAATAGCGACCGAATGGGCACCACAGATCACCCGAGGCAGAGGCAGGCCAAAAAGAAGATGGCGAGACGACCTGGACCCTTTTTGTGGCGGGAGCATTCACAAATCCGTGACGAGTGGCGGAAGACAGGGGAGGCCTTTGCCCAGCAGTGGGACACAATATAGGCTATAAAACAAAACTCTTATTTATGCCACTTTGAAATTACATAAGTAGATGAATTCTAATGGTTGTTCTTTTTAAAAGTTGTGAGATTCCTGATTAGTATAATATAATAAATGACTAGCTCATTAACCTATTGAACACTACCCTTATCGCGCGCGGCGCATCATCGTGAACGTGGTATCTGGTATACACGAAGGTTGATATGGGGCTGTATCCGCGCGCTTCAGTTGACGTCTTTGGCGGTCAAAAGGGGTAAAGGCGATTAGGAGGCCAGATTTGTTTATTTTTAACCTAATATTGGAGTAGTAAAGTTGGAGTAGTACTTAACTTTGCGTGACGACAATCAGGTCAGTTGATAATATAGTAAATCTAGGTAAACTGTCTCACCTTAGACCGCGATATGAATAAGAAACACGAAGCCAACAGCAAGCTTTGCAGAGTCGCCTGCGTGTCGCTGAACTTGATTCCGTCGAGATACAACACTGATTGACTGTAGGCCAGTATGAGGGCGTTTAGGGCTAGGATCTTGAACATTTGGAGAGTGGTGACGAGAGTGCATCGACCTTGCTTGATGATGTGGCAAACTGAAAAGAAAGTTATGGATTGAACAATGTTCATTAGGTTCAAGCGCATCGTATAAACTAGTCACACTTATTGGGGTGAGGTATTCTTCTTCTAGAATTTTCTCAACTTTTACAAGAGTAAAAAGTCGCTTTCCTGTCATTAATTTACATTAACCAATTATCTAATTTAGTGTATGTAGTCGTACGATCCCTATTTCCCCTTTCAGCCCGAGCAGAAATCAGACCCCTTGAGCAAGAAGATGATAATATTCCTATTATCATCTGTATCCACATGAGTTCTAGCATAGAGTAACTTATACTAGAGCGGTACTGTCATAGTAAATTTTGTAACCCCAGTAAATTCACTGCCATCTGTCGACACACTTTAAAACTAAAAATTAAGATTTATAAAAATACGATAGAATGTATTTAAATATAGATAAATGATTTTTTTTATTTGCATTAATTATTTTTATGATTTTGACCCATGTTCTTTCACTGGTATGCGTTAAAATTGTTAAATAACAAACGAAACCGTCAACGCCATTTATACGACTGTAGGTCAAAACTAGTAGCGCCCTCTGAACGAGAATCAATTTTTTTTGATTTTCGAGGCACGTTTTTTCCTTAGACTGTATCCATCTATTACGGAGTTATATCTATCTTTGGTTCTACAATTGTATAATTATGTTTTACCTATGTCTCTCAACCTTTAGGAGCAAGTGAATCGTGTGCCAATGACTTCGACCCTGATAATAGCGCCTGGTATCTTTTATTATACCTACGGCTGTACTTATTACCCAGTATTCTCCAAAACCTACCTGCTGCCGATGCTTTTCTTCTATCATCGCTCGGCGCGTAGCCGCACAGGCCTCACGAGGAACACAGCAGCATCAGGGTGGTAATAAATTCAAAGTTCAGACTATAGTTAGGTACCTATATAAAGTACTCACTGCACAGAATACTAGAGAGCCGACTAGTGAACGGCGCGGCGACGCTGGCGTCCCCTAATCTAACCAACTGCGGTTGATCCTCTTCTTCCAGCTTCTTCATCGCACGGCGCAGCCGGGCCGCGGCCTCGGCGCGCGCCTCGCGCGGGTCGCGCGGGTCGCGCGGGTCACGCGGGTCACGCGGGTCCCGCGCGCGCCGCGGCGCCGCGGGCTCCGGGGCGGCGCGCTCGCGCAGGCGCTCGGGAGCGTTTGCGAGGATCGCTACGCCCACCTGAATCAAATGGGTCAATTTTAATTTGATGTAGCTGTAGCTAGTTGATGGTGACGTCTCTTGATTCAAAATATTTGACATCCAAAAAAAAACTAATCCTTATTAGATAGTGTCCCACCGAAATTGTCATTTCGGTTTGGGCATAAAAAAACGTGTTACGGCCGAAGGTTCGGTTTCGGCGAAAAAACTGCACTTTCGGTTCGCGTTCGACTAGTTTTCTGTACTTGCATGCAATTTTCATAACATTGCGGCATTTGATCAAAGTTTTGAATGCAGTTTACCATAGTAAACGTAAATTGCATGCAAGTTCTTGCTAGTCTACGCATCGCTTACGGGTAGGAGAACTGTAAATAGTTTTACAGTACATATGGTGCTACTTTCTCGCACTAGTGCGTAAAAGAGCACTTTTCGTGCATATGTCGAAAATTTAAAGGGCCATATGTACTGTAAAACGTTGTACGATACACGTGCGAAAAGGTAATTCGCAACTCGTGTCGATTTAAAACACTCCCTGCGGTCGTGTTTTAATTTATCGCCACTCGTTTCGAATTTCCTCTTTTCCGCACTTGTATCGTAAATAACTATTACTTAATTAGAATAGGCGTAGCGCGGCGCACTCGGTTAATTTTTTTAAACCACTTGCACGAATTATAGGTGTTTCATTGTTCGTATGTCTAAAAAGAAAAATTGTTTTTTAACGTTTTTAACACTTCTATAAAAGTTTCGAGTTTGGTTTCGGCCGAAACTGAGTCTAAACCGAACCTACGGTTTCGGATTCGCCATAAAAACTGGTTTCAGTCAGACACTAACCTAACCCTTGTAGGTACCTATTGTTCTTTGTACCTTGAGTTTCAATAATGTATTTATTACTAAACATAAACATGATACATTTTCATACAGATCTGTGCATAATTATTTTCCATCGTATTTTCACGGAAACGTACGAACGCTATTTTAGTCAGTCTCGGTACAAAAAGTACTGAGGTTGACTGAAGTAGCCTGACAAATACGAACGTTTCCAGGAAAATACGATGGAAAATAGAACTATAGAACAAGAATGTTGGTACTTACATCAGCATGTTTCAGAGCTCCCACATCATTAGTACCATCGCCGCACATCAACGTAGAATACCCGAGAGCTTTCAACGTTACCACCACGAACTCCTTCTGCTTCGGCGCGAACCGCGCGAACACCTTTATGTGAGGCATCAGCTCTATCATGAACTTGTAATAACTCTCATTCAGATGGCTCAGACCCTCGCCGGTAACACATAGATCAAACTTAGAAGTCAACTGCTTACTTTTCTTAAATGGCTGTACTGGTAAAAACACTTCTTCATCTATAGATTTCCATCCCCATTCTTCTTTAGTTTGAGTTAAAATGAGAACTTCCTTTTGCGTAAAATTCAACTCTTTAGCCACATGACATGCCGTTAAAGGATTGTCACCAGTTATCATAACTACGGAATGCGACGCGTGAACTATCTCCGCTATAGCCTTTTTCGAGTCCGCTTTCAGTGGACACGAAATGATTACGAAGCCGACGAACGTCAATTCGGACTCTATATCTTCCCTTGATAAATCACGGATTGCTTGAGAGCTTAACTTTCCTAAATTCCTATAACCTAAAGCTAAGACCCTGGCGCCCCTGCGCGACAATGTCAAATAAACGTGGTCGTAATGACTAGGAACCTCTTTCAGCATAGACTTGACCGTTTCTGGCGCGCCCTTGACGCTGCTGATATAGTGAGTCTCTATGAACCCTCTCTCGGTTACCTGGTAACCGGCGATCACAGACATCCTTTTCAGGGCACTTGCAAAGTGGTTTCTGTGGACGATCTTTAGACCGGGCGATTTACCTTTCTTTGGCACTATAGCGTCCCCTTTAGTTAGGTTCCATTCGGCAGCCTTCAAAGTGGCCTTTTCTAATGGATCTCCGACTATTCCGTCGTCTAGTTGAACAAGTGAATGACAAGACGCCAATACTTGTATTGTTTCCATAGGAGCTTCAGAGAGTGGAATGACAGTGGCGTCTTTATGTTCGCCGATGCCAGCTACGCCTTCTACAACTAAGTTGTCGCTGGTCAATGTGCCTGTTTTGTCAAAACAGCAAATTTCAACTTTACCAGCAAACGGTATCCTAAATGGTTCTGTACAGAATACTGCTAGTTTCGATAGGGAGAGCAAAGATGTGTTCACCGCTAGAGACAACTCTATAGGCAGCTCTGGTGGAACAACAGATGTTAATATCAAAGTGCACTCCAAAAATAACTTATAACGATTTCTTGTAGGATCCTCACAGCCCTTCACCCAAACATATGCAGCGGCTGCGATCGCGAATATTAACAAAAACAAAATAAACCCAAAGGTTTCTAGATTATTGGCAGTGACTCTTTTTACTCCAAATAAAATGGTCCTTAAAAGTTTACCCTGTGATGTGTTAAATCCTGTCCGAATGACATAGCCAATGCATCCATTGTCAGGTGCTTTCAGACCTGATGTTTTACTTGGTGACGAATGTTGTACAATCTTAGTGCCACCAAACAGCAAATGTAATTTTCCGTCGCCCTCGGGCTCTAAGTGCTGTTGTGTGTTCTTTTCATTTTCTAGAGGCTCCTTCATTTGCGGGACACTCTCGCCAGTTAACATAGATTCATCTACTATACAGGAACCTCTTAACAGAACTATATCACATGGTACAAGGTTTTCGTTGACGGAACGTGTAATGGAGACAATGTCTCCAGGCACCAACTGGTCACTTAATATCTGTCGCCATCTTCTGTTTCTATAAACATTAATGTTGTATGGCTTGTTGCCCATTTTTCTGATTTCTGACATATTCCTAAGCTGCTGTTGGACCAGGGTGCACTCAAACATGACCAACATGACGAGGGTGAATATGGAGTAGTACCAGTACTTGTCAAGACACCAGAGAGCTACACAGAACACTTGGAATACAAAGAATGGTGCTGTTGCCCTTTCTTTAAATAGTTCCATGAACTCTGGTACCACCTAAAAGAAAAACGTACAACATAAGCATTATTTCAAATACTATTCGAAACAAAACAAGCACAGATTACAAATGGAACTGCTTCAGATGTCAAAAAGTGCAAATCCAGGATGTTTTTGTGATATCACATTTTTTGCCTAGACACCATTGAAAATTATTGTATTTCATAAGTAAACCATGAGTAAACCTGTACCAGAATTAAACCTACACCTAGAGTTGTGCCATTTCTGGGAATGTTCCCCATTTTGTACGGGGAACATTCCCGGGAACGGCACAACTACCTACACTTGACTCAGTGTTTGAGTTAAAAATCTCTGAGTAATCCAAGATGCTTTTAAAATCCCTGTGTTGAGAAACACTGCCTGAAAGTGTTCTAAACTAGGCCAAAATATGAAATTTAAACAATACTTTACCATAACCATCTCATTCTTCCCAAATTCCTTTTCTGCCATTTCAATAGCTTCATCATCTGCATACCCCTTGGATTCTAAGTAGTGGTCATGTGTTTTGTTGATGGGGAACTCCACTGTGCTGAAGGACTTCTTATCCCAGTCATAAACATATTTACTCTTTTGGAACATGAACCATACATCGGGGTTGAGACTGCCTTTCTTTGTGGACTGAAATTTAAAAAATATAATAAAACAAAGCTCAATGTAACTACTGTAATTGTATTTAGAACATTGCTGCTAGTATTTTCTAAAGGTAAAAGTGCTACAAACTATTAACCCATTGTGATAATAAATTGACAACATTTTTACATAAATAATGTCACATTTAGTCTCTATTTCGTCAGGTCATCAGGTGACAAGCCAAACTCACTAATTACCACCACAAGTTCATAGCCATAGTGAACCGTATTATTAATATTATTATCCGAATAAGATTGATTTTTGTTTAATTATTTTTCAGTAATTAGTGATTTAAAACAATAAAACTGATAGCATTGCTTTGTTAATAAAATAAGTAAACTCATAAAGAGTTATTTATCTATTATCTCCATATAGACGAAACAATTGCCTCACACCTTTTGACTTAACCTCTGAAACTTACCTTAGTATGATGTAACTTGACGATTTCAGAAAATCCATTGTTCGGAGTTGGAACAACTTTGACAATCTCCGCTTGTATGGGGTCTTTTACCTGTATAAACATAGTAAAAATTTCATGCTTACAAGACAATCGAGTTGCGCAAAACCCTTTCAAAGCATATGTTTCAGTAATCTAAATCAGAAACAGATATAAACAGGCAACAATTATTTTTTCTTTTTAAATCTGGTTTTTATTGAGGCTTTGGACACTAGGTGAACATGTCAGCCTCATGGGTGCTTTCATAGTTCCCTACTCAAGGGAGAGGTCAATAAAATGGTAAACACTGATTGATTTGTCCGATATAGGCTCTGCCAACCAACAATTTGTCCATTGTGCATGGAGCCCAGACTACCAAAAATTCTTTTTCTCAAGTCCGAATTCCGGACGCATTCCAACAACGCGTGAGACAAGTCATCAGTCTTCTGACAGTTTGCACACCGTGGTGACGATTTAACACCCATCATGCACGGAAACTTGTTTGTAGGGATGTGCCCGGACCAGACTCGGAAAGCTGAGACTAACACTTTTCTAGCGAGGTTGGCAGAATCAAACCAGGGTATCCACAAGGGTCTATCTTGGATTGTTCTGTACAAGATTCCAACACCCCGTGATAAAGCTTGTTCTCCAAAATGGTATTCCCATTTCTGTAAACATCTTTTTTTAATTCTGGGAATTACTTCACTTGAATATGGTATAGAATCGAGTACAGAGCCATCCATTACAGCGGTTTTAGCAAGCTTACCTACTGCCTCGTTTCCTACTAACCCTACGTAAAACAATTATGATGTAAAATAGATTTTAGCTACCTGAAAAATAAAAACTAGGAATAAAATAAAACAAAGTAACAGTCTCATACCTTAGAACACGACAGGAAACATTGAATGTGAACACTCCAATAGCAACATAAACAAACGAGGATTTGAATCGTGGCCACGACAGCGACGACCACAAACCCTGCCTCCACGTTGTCCTCGAAACCGTACACCACAATCCATGAATAAAATATCACCGGATATAAAATGAGAAAGGGCAGGACTGTCCCTTGCAGAACAGTCGCTACAGGCTTAAATAGCTGTGTATATTGGACTAAATCATCCAATGACGACTGCATCTCGTTAGACACCATAATACACTTAATTTAAACAACAACTTCTGAAAATGACTTTTGTACACGTCACCATTAGAATTACAAATTAGGGTTATGCATTATTGCATATTTCTTTCATACAAATCATTTAAAAAATAATACTACGGAAAATTCGATTTTGCCGAGTTTACGGACTTGACAGAACAGACAAAGGGGTGAGGGGAGGGGGGCGAGGAGAGAAGAACTGAAAGAACAAGAGCGTGCGTGACACGTTTTATATTCCGTTTCAAGCATACCATACTTTTCTGATAATTCTTGCGCCCGTGGCGATTTCAATGTCTCGCAAGTTATTGATTTTAACCATTTTCAAGATTCATTAACCCAGGCACATAGTGAAATGAAATCTTTGATTGAAAACATAATTGAAAATGTATTTTTTTTACTTGCAGCCCTAGATTACGTTCAGAAACCTATAGTTATTTATTACTTTTGTATTAACTGAAAAATATCTTCTGCAGAGGTCTTCTGCGACATTATATTTTTATATTTATTATATCTATTTTTAAGGCTTATAAAAAATAGCACACATTGTCATACTAATCATACCCGTAAAGACGAAATATGATGAATAAGTTTTTGCACAATCAACAGCTATCAAAGCAAACGTACGAATTTCCAGATATCTAAACGCTCCCTTTGCTGTCAACGTGGTCAAATGTCAGTGTCAAAAATTAGCGCGAAATCGTTGCAAACCCTAACATTAGCAATCGGATTTCGTTTCATGTTTTCGTGTACTAAAATTTCTCTATAAAACGAAATAGTGTGTTTAATCGCTAGGATTTAATTAAATGACAAACCGTCATGGATCTCCAAATCAAAAGGAAGTCTACAAGAGCACCCATTACCGGCAGTCTTGTCGAAACTTATCCACACGATCTCCAAATGTATAAACTGCCTCCAACCGAAAACGTTTCACTTCAAGAGTTCGAAACCTTGGCTTTGGAGAGACTAACGCTTCTGCGAAGTTTAGCAACTGCCACTACTTTAAAAGGACTTCGTATTTACTCTGAAGAATGGACGGATTACGTTCTAAATGAATTAAGAACACAGGGCATCAAATACTACATGAAGCTGTGTGAAAAGACCGCTTGTGGTACTTCTGAAGCTGATTTGCAGGCGAGACGTAAGGATCATATTGCACATTTTATATTACGTCTAGCATACTGTCGCACCGAGGAGTTACGACGGTGGTTCATCGCGAGAGAGATGGAACTATTCCGAATGAGATTTATGATCATGAGGGGTGAAACAGTAGATAAATTTTTCAAACTAAACAATCTATGCTATACAAACATCTCAGATGAAGAAAAAGAAAGCATCATTCACTTTCTGAGAGAATCTACTCCACATCAAAACATTGACAATTTGAAATACTACAAAGTTAAATTCTATGAAGTGTTAGACCTAGTTAGATCTAGGAAAGCTTACCTGAGTGGTGGATATGCTTACATTCCGCATAAGGATTTTATATCAGTTCTATCAGCTCAGTATCGGACACATTTGAAGCAGAGTCTAGCAATTGCTTCACATCATTTGCCTGAAGTAGAAAATGATGAAAGGCTTGTAGGGTTACTGAAAGGATTGCATCAGACCTACACGGGCACTGACTACAGTGATACTAAGGCAGTTATACCTATTGAAAGCCTGGACTCTTTGTCTGTGAAATCATTCCCACTTTGCATGAGGCAATTACATGAGCAGCTGCGATCAGCTCACCATCTCAAACACGGAGGAAGACTCCAATATGGACTCTTCCTTAAAGGCATTGGAGTTACATTGGAAGACTCGCTAAGATTCTGGAGGGAGGAGTTCACAAAAATAATGGAATTGGACAAATTTGAGAAGCAATATGCCTACAACGTCAGGTATAATTATGGTAAAGAAGGAAGCAAGAAGAATTATTCACCATTCAGCTGCATGAGAATAATAAGCAATAATGTGGGACCTGGTGACTGCCATGGCTGTCCTTTCAAACACTGTGATCCAACTGGCTTGAAAAATAGACTACAAGGATATGCTTTAGACCCCCAAGCTGTAAACAATGTTGTAGATATGGTCAAAAAGGGTCATTTCCAAATAGCCTGCAGTAAATACTTTGATGCTGTGCATAATGTCGACATAGGATTGGGTATCAATCACCCTAATCAGTACTTTGAGGAGAGCCAGAAGCTTCAAGGAGATAAGAAAGTTGAAAATAAAATACAAATTAAGAAAGAAATTAAAGCTGTCAAAAAGGAGCCTGGGAATGATATTGAAGACATGGATTTTGATGAAATATCTGAATGGAAAGATTCCTAAACAAAAGCATTTGATGTGTGTTAAATTATTAAATGTTTCTTAATTAAGGATCAGGGACTCCCGGAATGGGCCTAAAGTGGGAAAGCATTTAAGTTGTTGTTACTACAATACATTCAGTGCCTGCAAGCAGAACTTGCTGAACTTGAACTGCGCTTGCTGGCAGTGAATGTGTTAATAATATTGCTATTACCACATACCACACCCAGGGCCAAGCCCCTATTCCATGAGAATGAAACAAATTAATAATTAGTTTTTGTATGCCTTAACTGTATCTACGAAATCTAAAAAAATAAATCCATTTTATTAAAGACTAATAAAGTATTTATTTGTTCGTAATTTATCTACTTAATCTATTTTTTCTTAACATACATAGCCCGTCTTGTCATGCGTCCGCAGTATAGACCAAATATAAAGATGAGGCCAACTGTAGAGATACCTATGACTAGGAAGTATTTCTTTGCTGGAGAAGATGACATTTCATTTAAAACATCACCCAGATTTTCCAGTCTAGCCTGAAAACAAAAATATTAATATTAAAAAATCAATATGACCACCGGTCTGACCTAGTGGGTAGTGACCCTGCCTGTGAAACCGATGGTCCTGGGTTCGAATCCCGGTAAGAGCATTTATTTGTGTGATGAGCACAGATATTTGCTCCTGAGTCATGTTTCTATGTATTTAAGTATTTATATATTATATATATCGTTGTCTGAGTACCCATAACACAAGCCTTCTTGGGCTTACCGTGGGACTTAGTCAATCTGTGTAAGAATGTCCTATAATATTTATTTATTTAATATTTATCAGCAGTATTATTTATGAAAGGTACAGGAATCATGTCCGCAAAAACAAAATAAGACGAAAAATTCAATACTTACAGCACTAACATGTTTATACATTTCCAATCTATTTGTCAATTCTTTTTTACATTCATCCTCTAATTTTCGGCTGTCGTCATTGAGTATAATTTTCAAACATTTTAGGCCTGAAACAATAATACATTTTACTCGCAAGTGCCTACTTGGACCTCTTGTCTGATACCGTGATACGATATGATAAAGGATCCTGAACGATTTTTTTGTCAATTTTTATTTTATTCGAAAACGTTTTTTTGCTCTATCAGTCTCCGTCACGACTGAGGTTTGAACCTATGATTTATGGCCACCACACATACGAAAGGTTAATTCGTGTCTCTGGCCTTGCGATGGGAGGTTAACTGGCAAGAATTCCAAGCATGACAACCGGCATGTGCACCCACGAGTCTTAGCTGCAAATTGCAATGGACCTATATTGTGTACTGTATTAGGTGCTTGTAGTAGAGGAAGAGATCAACATCAGGTAAACTTTTCGCCTTGAAAAAAGTTATTTGATTTTATTACGTAATACTTACGTCTTCCATCACCATGTTCCAGATCTTTGCAGTACTTCAGTAAGTCGAAAGTGCAAGCGCGCTCCAATAACGGATCGGCATTGATGTCCACCTTCCTGTCTTCAATTATTTGAGCCACTTCATGGGCACACGCCGCGGAGACTATTTTGTTGTTCACTAAAGCACTCTTGAGACATTCTTCAACCTGAAATGAATTACCATGAGTTTACAACCTATGAGAATACTGTTTAGTGAAAATTAAGGACTTAGCTAATACCGTGGAGCTTATCAATATTTATAGCATAATACTGCGTCATCAGAATAGTTATTTGTTATACAAGGGTGCAAAGTTGTATTTTACCCGCGAGTGTGGAATTGAATCACGAGCAAGCGAAAGGATCCTTAGTTGAAAATAGAATCCTGAGCGTAGCGAGTGTTTCAACACACGAGAAGTAAAATACATTTGCACCCGTGTGTAACACAAAACTTTTCACCTCACTATAGCGAGGAAAGTGCAACATCCACAGGCGTTAGATCATCTTCATCACTGGAATCACTCATTTTTCTACAATATTATAACAAAAAACTCTGGAAATTCTGTATTTTACGTGAGAAGTTTTAAGTACAAATTTTGTTGACAATGTTGACATTTCTGACGTATGAAATGTCAATGATGCGTTTTGGAATTGCATCGACTCAACTTGTGCGTTCAGAATTATACATAACATCATTATTAAAAAACAAACGTTTCTTATGGAATTTTAAGGTTTATGACATAAAATTTATAAAAAATTTAGTATTTTTTATTAGATTCTCAAACCATTATTTTGAGCGTTTTACGTTTTGTTATCTGTCTAGCTACTTAAACACGCTCCATCCAAGGTCAAATTACTTTCTCCACTAGTGGATAAAATGCGTTTTTACCCGCTTGTTTTAAAGGATAAAAGACAACTTTCCGAGCTAGTGAGGTGAAAAATGAATTATTAATTATATCGTCCTAATTCACTTCTGAGTAGGTATATTGATATTTAGAATATTTACTAATCAATATACGTGCCATTTTCAACCAAAAGGGTACTTATTGTCGCTTGTCAGTAAGGCGCTATTTCCATATAGCTTCAATTAGAAATCAACCTTATCAACAAGCGACAATGTACCTTTTGATTGAAAACGTCACATATTATGAAGTAATACGTGCTTTGTAAGCATCAAGAGCAATGGAAATTGGCACAACCCACATATTTTTATTCTACTGTATAACAATCATTAAGAGTTGTTGCATGTCTCTGAAGAGTTATTATTTTAGCAGTATATGTGGATATCTATTGTTTATACCGTGTGTGTTTTTTTTTTTCGATTACTTTATAAGAGGCGAGTATTTAAAGAAAAAAAACCGTATTTTTTTTCAAACCTGCTCGTGTACAGTACAAAAGCAACACTCCTTATTACAAAAGGCATAAGGTCCACTGATGAAGGTGAAGGTGGTTAACAGTGTGAGCGATAGTACACTACACACATCAGTCATACTCGTATAATAACGAATTAACCATTTTATTGTTTTCAATTTTATTTTAAAATCATCATAATTTCCTACCTGTCCATCGGATTTCGTGATTGAATCATTAGGCACGGCGCATATCGTCTGTATCTCAGCATTGCATAGCTTGCTAAGCAGAGGGTTAAGTCTGTAGTTCAAGGCTTGTTCCTTGAGTATGTTTGTTAGCTCATTCTCACAGCCGCTGGTCAGTTTAGACTGCCGGAACTTCTCTGTTAGGCAATCTAATACTTTTCCTTGGAGTTCAATATCTTGAGGTTCATTCTCTGCAACATACGTTATCAGAATTTTGCAGTGACTTCGTGAACAAAATAAAAAGTAGTGTCCGACCGAAACCGGATTTTTTGGTGAAACCGAAGGTTCGATTTCGCCCGAAATTAGAGCAAAACTGAACCTTCGGTTTCACCAAAAAGTCCAGCCGAAACATGATTTTTATGTCGAAACCGAAACTTCGATCGGGCACTACCGAAAATACAGTTCGGCGCGGTGGAAAGTTTTGGCCAAAACCGAACCTTAGGCCGAAATATGATTTTATGCCGAAACCAAAACTTCGGACACTAATAAAAAGATAACTAAAACCCACGGTGGCGTACTATTGTCCACGTCCATGCTGTTAACTGACAATTATAAACCTTATCGGAAAGGCATAAGGTCCACCGATGGTGAATTAAGTATGCTATCACCAAGTATAGTAAACAATGCGAAAGTGAGTCATATCATAAATCTATTGTTTCTATGCAAAATTTTAAGTGGCAGAACATATTATTTCTTTATTTAACAGCGTTACGTTACGGCTAGGCTAGGCGCCAATCCGTATAGATAGTACCTATTTTATTTTTATCAAGGGAACTTTAGACATAGAAATAATTTATTCGTAAGCACAAACACACATTTAGATGATTTTGTAATCCTAAAAGTTCCCTCAAGACGGATTTGGCCCCTTCAAATTACCATCAATCGCCTTGATCACACCTCGCCTTAATACCACTCGGGCTAAAACCTAAATCCCCTGTCTGTATACGCTTTCTTTAAGCAAATAACTATGGGTCAATCAAACCATTTCAGATTCTGCTTTTACTTACCAACGATACTTGAACAATGTTTTTTAATATCCATATCACAATTCTTCTGTAAGTTTATATTAAAACGATAATCCGTATTTTGTTCTATCATCCTGTTTACTATAACCACTTTACAACTTTCCGCAAAGTCGGGTTTGTCATGATGTGCCTGAAAATATAAAAAAAAGTATTTACTATTTACCCTATGACCTCCAAAGAGGTCAACTGACGTGCGCAGTTACAGCCCAAAAATAAATAAGCTAGTTAATTTAAGGAAATGTTTGCCATACCCTTTTAGGGTCCATGAGACACTACTATTTTTGTAATAACTTGTTTTTTTACCATGGTGCAATAAACGATTATGAATATGAATATCAACCTTCGTGCATGCCGACAAGGTTCATGGTGACGCGCCGCGACGTGGCGTTCAAAAGGTAGTTAAAGATAAATACAATAGGGTAGTTGAGAATTTTTTTAATGGTATCAGTCGATCAGTTTTGTTTTGAGGATCAAATGTCTGTATGGGACCCATTGTCTTAAAGCATTACAAAAGTCACAAATGATGGTCAAAGTCTGGCATCGCCACTTACTGAGCAATCGCTCTAACACAAATGGCAACACATCGTGACGTCACTGTGTCACTTTGCTTAGAAGCCGTTTCGATGTATAGAAAACAAGGTAATTGCGATTTTGTCGGTGAAATGTTGCGTTTATGGAAATTTTGCTATACATTTTTTTACATAAAATGTAAGGAATCGAATGGTACCGTTTTTTTTTCTCATTTGAAAGTTAAAAAAATATTTTTTTTTTTCGAAACAGGTCTTGTATTTTTTTATTATTCCCATATATTTTTAGGTTTCCAATTTATTGTGATAAATTGCTCATTTTCTATATATTTAACTAGATTTAGTTATAAAATTCAACATGTGTCAACTACCCTATTATTTAAAAAATTAAATTTAAATCATACCTTTAAACATTCAAATATGTTGGCAGGATCCGTATTGTGGCAGTATAAATCTATCATATTGTTACATGTATTGATTAAATGGTAATCAACTGCGTTATCAGTGAATTCCTGTTTGCGAACTACAAATATAGCTTTCCTACAACTATCAGATAGTTTCCCAGTAGCCGTTTGTAAACATTCTAATGCAGCAGACTCTGCATGAACTACGTTTGGACAGTATTCTTGTAAATCTGTTTTGCAAGCTTCCTTAAGTTCTGGGTCCAAATCAATGCTTTCTTTCTGTTGGAACAACTGACTCCTTAGCTGCTGGCGACATTCCTTAAATATTGTGTGCTTTCTTCTGTTAATAGTATCATTCCTAACAATTTCACTCAAGCATGTCACAACCTGAATTTTTGTTTGTGCTTTTGGACAATATCTGAGAACATATGACTTGCAAGCATTTTTGAACTTTCGTGTAAATCTGTAGTTTCTGAGAGATATCAACTGCTCGTGATCAATTGCCGCTTTGCATTTCACGTTGCTTTTAATTTCTGGATCATTTTTGTGACTTATCAAACATTCCAAGACATCATCTTCCTCCTTTTTAGTCTTTAGCTCAGAAGAACAGAGCCTCTCTATAGGAACTCTACAGTTAGTGCTAACCACTGTATTCAACTCTATGTGCCCACTTTGGGTCTCAGTAAAATTAGTAACAGCCTCTTTACATTTAGCAGATAAATCTTTAATCTTTCTCTGCAAGCAAGCAATTTCTTCTCCTTTACCTGTGTATCCTATACATAAATTAGTTAGGTCATCTATACAGTAATCTTCTATTTCTGGAAGTAAATCTACGCTCACTGCCCTTTGCCTCATTACTCTTCTAACCTGCTGTACACAGGCTGGTTTTATTTTGTCTCTCAAATCCGGATCATAAGCAAAATTGTAAAGGCATGGTAAAATTACAGGATCTTTCTCCGACTGGTGTTCACTAGCATCAGCCCATTTAAGTGTTGCTTTACATTGCATGACAGCATCATATTTACATGCCTTATATAATTGAGGGTCTAGTTTAAAATCTCTTGATATGAAGTATTGAATTTGCATTATGGCTGCTTCACAATCGCTACTCATGACTGCTGTACCAAGTTTTTCCATGAGACAGGACATGACCCTTCCGTTACCTCCAGTTACTTCTTGGCACGCTCTGTCTACTACAGGCTTGCAGGCTTTGCGCAAAATCGGGTCAACTCTCCAGTCTTCCCCTGGGTCCGCCTCTTGGACCAGTGCCTGTAAAGACTTGTGACAAGCCAAGCTAATTCGTTTTTCCTTTCTCTTTCTGGGTCTTGCATGATCCATTAGACAGTGCAGTGTTTTACCTCCAGCTTCTATTCCTCGGCAGAGTGCAGTAATATCATTAGCACATTCATGCATCAGTTCTGGTGATAACCTGTAGTCATCCAGGAGCATTTTCCTGTGGTCAATCATTTCTGCTGAGCATTCCGGAGCGAGCCTATTAGTATCAGTCCTTGATACATTTTCTAAACATAATAGTATTTGTGCAAGCCTCACATCCTTATCATCTACCACTCCTTTGCGACAATGATACTTCCTTATGTCTTCCTTACATGATCTAACAAGTCCCTTACTTGCTTTGTAATTCATTACCATATTTCTCTGATCATAGAAAAGTTGATCTTGGCACCTTTTAGTCATTGCTGAAATTAAAATTATATTAATAATTACTATAAAATCTATTTTGGTCAAAATAGGATGAATGGAAGTAGAAGTGGGAGAGGCCTTTGCCCAACCATGGGACATGGCAAATAGTAGGCTAGTAACGATGTTTTGCAATGTAATAAAACCTCTGAATGAATGAATTAGCATTCATTAATTTGCATGTATATATGGTGACTTTACTGCTATCCATTAGTTTAACTCCCTTTCTAATTTCCTAGAAAATATGTGGTGACTTCCTATACAAAAAGCAATTTTAGTACCAGGTATTGTGTCAACACATTCGCAGCCAAAGTCAGGAAGTGAGCAATTACTATACTCCAAAATCAAAATTATCCAAGTCCCATGGCATATATCTGCCGTCTACAGTCGCCATCAGATATATCGGAGCAGCCAGGGTGCTCACAAATATCTGAACCCGCCTCTATTGTCAAGGTGTTAGTGTGTTCAGATATTTTCGAGCACCTCCACCATATATCTGATAGTGACTGTACTGTATATGTTTGATCTGTAATTAAGCTAGTTTTCTTGTCTTGTTGTATATACTGTTGTACTGATCTTGGTACAAACCACAAAAGTCATTTAAGTGGATAACCTAAAAAACAAATGTTTTTAATGAATACTATTTATATCTTATAAGAATGCAATATTTCCAATAATGTTAATAAATTGCAAGTAATTTTAGTAAAAACTTACCATTCTCATATTTATGCCGAACAAGACATTTGTACATCAACCATGATCCCGGGACTTCATCTGGGCAGAAAGTCTTGTGATCTAAATTACAAGCCACAAACACTATCTTATCCATTTGAAGAGTACTGTATTTCAATTCTTTTAATGCAGTGATTTCAGTATTGCACTCTGGCTTTAAAGTCTCCTTAGTTTCAAGACATTTCAGTGTTTGACTCTGTGAAAGACTTCTAAAATCTGGCGGTATTCTACCACAGGTATAGGCCTGGATGTCATCATTACAGGCCTTTAAAAAACTGTCAATTATTTGCCAATCATTAAAGATCATGGACTCTATTTTATTTATCATCCTCCAACAACTTCTGTTCTTTACACTTGCCTTTTTCTTGAGCACACAATCTATAGCAACTTCGGGAGGATTTAAACAATCCATTATTAAAAGTTCGTCTTGACATGGTTGTTTCAACTTATAATTAATGTATGTGTTGTCAATGAGCTCTGACTGATGAGACCACACTTGATGTTGGCACGTGGATAACGCTTGTGTCTTGTTGTTGCGAGCTGTGGTCAAAGCACAAGATAATATAGCCAGATCATCTTCCAATTGTGCGCACTGCTGTTCAAATAATCCACAGCCACTTAAATCCAAGGTATACCTCCCCTTGGGACGTTTCAGGTCACCTGGCAGTTGAGCACATTCTGTATTGCTTATTAAATAAGCTGTTAATATCCATAACAGCTTTAATATTACAACATTTGTTAACATTTCGATACCGGCTAAGTAGTATAAAGGAGCGCTGTAATTAACGCCAGTAAAGTGTCATAATTTAAATGCCTACACTGTTAATATCTAACCCCTAAGTAAAATTACTCTTTATAATGATTACAACATTGAAATATGATATTTAAGTGAACAAAGCACGCGATTTTGCAAACAACACAGTCCGACAAAAAAATAAATTTCTTATTTATTTATATATATTTTAGCATAGATAATACAATATAAACACACTGGGTGGTCGTTCCAAGTGATGAGTAGTGATATTGTATTCTTTGGTAAGTTTGGTAACACATATTAAGGGCCCTCCACACTCGCGCCGCGTAGTCTGGAGCGAGCTTTATACTACTCTTTGTGGCACACCCACTTTGTCAGTAGAAAAAGGGTTGATGTTTGATTTTGACTTTCCATAGAAAATTTGAGTTTTGCGCCTTTTTCTACTGACAAAGTGGGTGTGTTTGAGTTTTTTGTTTCCGCACTTTAGAGAGATAAAATATCAAGCAGGTCAAGCAGATCTAATCGGTAGAAAAGGCGGCAAATTTAAAAATGTAGGCGCAAAGGGATGTCCCTAAAAGGTCCTCCGCACTCGCGAATCACGGCGCGAAGCTGCGACCGTGAGGTCCGTGAGTGTGGAGTCTAGTTCGCTAATCAACGAGTAGTATGGAAAATAATTTCGCGTTTTTTTCTACTGGAAGATTTGCTTTACCAACTATAGTTGCGGAGACAAATTTGCTCGTTATTTTGTTATGATCATTACCTAATTACGAGCACACCCTTAACATTAGTTTTTTTTTGTGTTTATCTGTGGATTCAAATGTCATTATAAATATTACAATTCTATAATTCATATAGATATAGCTATTTTATTTTATTTTGTTGTGTGGCTAAAATTGGTGTACAAAAGTAGTTTTAATTAGTAAGAAGAATAATCTACTTTTCCAGTTATGGAAGGTTTTATTGAAGTGAATGAAATATCTGATTTCGTTTCATATATCCGCAGTGTAAGTATTAGACCTTGATACCCCAATACATCTATTTTTTTACCTCTTTCTGCTGTAATTCTGATTATAAAGATTCTGCGTAGGTGTTGGGAGGCGTAAACACCCTGAAACTTGTCCAAAAAAATATTAGTGCTTAGGAATTTAGGCTGGATTAGGAACATAGACAGTTTAAGACAGACTTTTAGGCAGATAGGTATTGAACCGAAACCGACATATATTTATACGCAATACTACTGGTAATATACTGTCATTCAATTTTAAGATTAAAGTATAGGCATTTGTGAATTATAATTATACACATGTATAACTGAACAACCAATATAGGCATGTCTGCATAGATTCAATACTAAGTACTACATATTATTCTTTCAGATTGAATGGCGTGATCCGTGGCTGATAGCTTTACTATCATTTCACATTCTGGTAACATTTATGTGCTTCTCTACAAGAAATTATGGGAACTTTCAAGTTATGCTGTTTATAACATTATGTAAGTTAATTTTCCTTTTCTCATGTACCTTTGACATTATAAGTTAGAAACTTACAGTACAGCCACTAATGTATTGTGGGTTGTGGTCAAAAATCGCGTGTTCAAATCTTGGTTGTGCTGAGCAGAAATATTTTTTTTTTCTTCAAAAGATGATTAAAATATTGGTCAGGATTCTTATCTTAAACAGACAGAGATTAAAAACGTCATAATAAAACAGATTGATTGTACTTCTGCAAATGCAATATATTATCTCAATAGCTACTATTGTAAATTACAATATATGTTAACTGTCAGGCTTTCTTGAGTACATTTACAATAACTGGTTGTTAATTATTATCAAAAGGTTTCTTGTAACTGTTTACAAAGTTGAATTCATGAAGCATTGTGCTACTTGTGCTGTTAAGATAACAAATTTAATTGTGTATACCAACATAGAGGATCGATTTTTAAACGGATTGGTATAGGTTGCTATAAGAAAATGATCATAAAAGGCCTGCCTTATCTTTTTAATTTATGATAATTTTTTATCTACCAATTCTCTAAACAAGAAAAGCATTTTTTTATAAAGGAAAAAAGATATGACAACAATTCTGGTTCTTTATAGGATAAAAAGGATGCCATTTAGGGAAAAGGATCCATCCTCTAAAATTTGCCATTTAAATCAATGACTTTTCGTTTTGACAGAAAGTTCAAATTCTATTGACAGTTTTTTATGGATTGGATCCTTTTCCCTAAATGAAGTGTTAATAAACTTCTAAGAGGCCAACCAAGAAGGAAAGTTATATTTGGAATTTTTAAGGTGTCCAAATGTTACTTATGATTTTTGAAAACTCACAAATAAAAACAAAAGTTAATGACACACAAATACCCACCTCTAAAAATAAAAGCCAAATGCTTGTGGTAACCACATCTAAATTTTTTATGTCTGTTAGGAGATTTAATTCTTTGCCGGTTACTGCAGAAATTGGCAATTCCATACATGTAATTTTGACCTCACTACTCTTAACTTAATAATTACATGTTATCAAGTTGTTACATGTAGGTACTATGTTATTATTTTCTACAAGGTCTTGGGTAATACTGCGTGTCATTGGCTGAATAATGAGCTGTATTTTAAATGACGGCTTGCATAATAAACTAGTTATGGGCATTTAAATTGCAAATCCATTACTTAAGGTAAAAGTAACAACGTTTGGGAAAGGATACATGGTTTTAAAATAACTACAGGAGATGTAACAATGTTTTAGGGTTTTCATCCTTGCTATTTTGGTGAAGTGGGGAACCTTATTTTAATTAATTTTGACATTATTGACCTGTCTGTGTAAGATAAGGATCCTGCCCAAATATTTAGTCATCTATTGCGTTTTTAAGAAAACGATTTTTTCTGCTCTATACACCACTTTTGACCACCACACACATTTTTGACCACCACACACATATGAAAAGAATGATAAACCTGCAAATATTATAAGGCAGCGACAGATGTATGGGGTGCCTAATATTTAGTAAATAATATTGTAAACACAAACTATAAAAAATTAAAAGGTGACAACCATAGAATCCGTTTGTGGCTTTCCACACAGAAGGGTCCTTACGCTTCAAGTGCAATAAGGCCATTTTTATCTGAGTTTCCAACAGAAATTCTGATAGAAAGGTCTTTATTATAAAGGTTTTTATTATACGGAACCTTCTCTGATAGAAAGCCACATTTAATTGTCTACTCTGATAAAGATTGGAAGGGTTAATCGATCCACTAAGGAAATTCGTACACACGACACCTTAAGAGGTTCACTCATGGTCCCATTAATGGCTTCGATCAATCTGACGAGAATCATGATCAGACGCTTCAAAATTGCCAGCCAGGCAGCCAGATGCAGCGCTCATACACGGAGCAATTGGCCGTTACGATCGATGCGCGATTGAGGGATACGCGTGCGGCGCCTGTGTCAAGAATGAGACAAAAATCAAATCGTTGGTCGCAAAGAGCCATACAATGGCGATTCATCGTTGGGATATTCATGATTGCACGGGTTTTCGTTTCGATCGGTGTGTCCCAATCCCAAGTACAATAAATAAGGCATTTTAAAAAATAACCATTGTTTTCCCACATTTCACACTAATGAAATGTCTAGTAATTACTTATCTGTTGTAGTGTTGTCGGTTACCGTAGGCCGTCAAGGACACAGGCCACTTAGTGAAAGCCTTGTAGGTATGGTATTGAAATGGTATCTTATGTTCGTATCTCAAAACGAATGTTGAATATGTTTATACGTAAGGAACTTCAATGATATTAACACAAAAAACGCCAGCATGGGGAGTCTGGCGAATTTAAATAAAAAAGCATTTGAGAGTATCTTTTTATCAGTTTATTTTTGTCGAAACTAACTGCATTACTTCTAAGTTTTCCAAGTCCAATCTCAGAGGGCCTACCGCCAAAATCGAAAAACCTTATCTGCCTTTTAGGCCAATCAATTTAGATCCATCAAAAGCATTTCCAGTTAGCTGGAACTCGTTTTAAAGTTTTAATACCTTAATTTGGTCCTGTGAATGCGTGTAATCGTAGTTTGCGTAATCCGAATGTACATAACTTTTGGGAGCGAAATGTTTGCTCTTTCTTCAGTATTTTGCTTGTAGCTCGAAAACGGTACGTTCGACGGAAAATATAATTCCAACCAAAATTCTGTGTCGACGGTCGAATGAGCATTTAAAACTTCAAATATGCACACCTGGGATTGCGCAAACTCGGATTACACGCATTTAGGACTAAATGTGCCATTCTCAATCAAAAGGGTACTTATTGCCGGTTGTCAATAAGGCACTATTTCCATGTAACTTTAATTTGAAATCAACCTTATCGACAAGCGACAATGTCGTACCTTTTGGTTGAAAACGTCACAAATGAAGGTATTACTTAAAACGATTTCCATGCAGCTTGCTGGAAATTGATAGTTGATACTTCGAAAAAATCTAATTTGATTGGCCTATTTCTATCGCTCGAATATGCAAGAGGGGTGGAGAGGCAGTAACGATTTTAGATTTTTCTTAACTATAAGTAGTTTAACGCATTTACTGCCAACGTTTTTGAGCGCTACGCTCGTAGCCGATCCCCGCGTTTTCCCGCTTTGTAGAGGAAAGCGAACAGAGAACCTGCCGAACGGGGGTTCCCGGCACTCAATGTGTTAAGGATTCAATATGTCTTGAATTGTACCTGTCACTCTTTTCTTTTTCAGTACTTCTCGTGTATTTCTCGGAGAGTATAAACGAGGTGGCAGCAAGGAATTGGGCCCTGTTCTCCAGACAACAGTATTTTGACAGCAAAGGACTGTTCATATCAGTGGTGTTCTCCATCCCGATATTGCTGAATTGCATGATTATGGTGGTGAGTAGACAAACCCCAGACCATCATCTACGTCAGCCATTCTCAAAGTGTGCTCCGCGGAGCCCTAGGGCTCCGCGAGAATACTCGTAATAAAAAGAAAAAAATCAAAAACCAGGTTTTCTATGTCTGGTGGTGAATAAAGAATTCACAATACACATATACAATTATTTTTATTTGAGCCTTCATCAAATATTTCGCATTCCAAAAGGTTTCCGTAACCAAAAAAGTTTCGCAATTATTTTTATGACCGAGTGTTTTGGGACTTTCGGAATGATTATATTCAAAAATATTAACTTCAAATACTTTTTTAGAAACCTATAAGCTGTTTTATATTCTTATCGAATGATGTGCCACTTGTTGATTAGTTAGTTACGTTACATATATGAAGTGCAAATTAATTTTCTTAAAAAGTCAAACCCTATGATCTTTACTTAGGTACTTTTTATGAACTGTTAAATAATAAATAAAAATAATACGCGTACCTACACTTTTTTTTTGGACATATTTCATAAGTTTCGTTTTATGGCGGCTATGAAATTATTACTTATCAAATACTTTTTAGGGTTCCGTGCCCAAAGTGTAAAAACGGTCTGCCCGTCTTTCTGTAACCAGGCTGTATCTCATGAACCGTGATAGCTAGTTGAAATTGAAACAGTTGAAATTTTCACAGATGATGTATTTCTGTTGCTGCTATAACAACAAATACTAAAAAGTACGGAACCCTCGGTGGGCGAGTCCGACTCGGACTTGTCCGGCTTTTTTTATAGACAAGTACAGTAGCCTGCTGTAGGAAACGACATTATCCTTTCTATTTTTTCGCAAATGTCAACGGCATTTGGCACGCATATACATATCGTAACATACAAACTAAGTACTTCCTTAATCAATGCGATAATCTTAACATAATCTAATATAGTTATAAATGGTTAGATTTCACTTATTCATTTATTTAATCTTGTTTAATTAGGTATTAAATATTTTGTGTTCGTTTTAAACAACCATTTACACAAATACACACGCCCCTCCCCCCCCCCCTGCACCCTTGTCGCAACTTGCCACACTGTTAAGTGTTGTGTGATATTTGACAGTTATTATTATAAATACAATGTACTGACATGTCTCTCCCTCCTCCTTAACTTGTGACGTACCTAATTCTTAAATTCGTCAATTAACGTATGAAACGTTTTTTTCAGGGCTCATGGCTGTACCAATCCACGCAGATAATGACCAACATCAAGAAGGCACAGTTACGGCAGCGGCTGAAAGAGCTCAACATCAACAGAGAGCAACAGAAACACATTAAGTCAGACTAAATGATAACATACAGGTACCGGTAGGACACTAAATAGCAGATATTTTATCAAGCAAAAACTACAGAGAGGATATCCTGGTCACGGCACCACATTTGTTGTTAGAATATTGAAAAAAAAACTTAAAAAACAACTCTGGAAATGATTACAGTATTTAGTTTTTGCAGTAGATAGAATATCGGCATTTTTGCAGTGATCGTAAGAAAACAAAGTATGATATCTTTAGTAATCTTGATCGAGTATCTACTACAAACAGTCGCAGCACGTTACCTTTAAAAATCGGCCTAAAGCCCCGAATACTTTTGATTTTGATGTTGTATAAGATTGAATATAATATTCGATCAGGTTACCAATGATATCATTTGGCGTAAAAGAGTATAAATGTTTTTGCCATTATCACTAATTAAATTTGGTGTAAGAAATGTGATCAATTTTGGATAAGAAATGTTATTATTATAAATATTGGCGCAGGCATTCTGTTTAAATCAGTTTTTTCAGAGCATTTTTTACTTAACAATGTATTGACATTTCGCATTTCGACTCTACATATTAATATACACGACTTGCATAAATAAGTACGTGCTCTATCCAGCTTTTGCTATAAATTATTTTCATCTTTTTATTAACTGTCTACCTACTTCACGGAATATAGACAAATTAATATCTACGGCCCGGTTTGACCTAAAATTTATTTATGATCATATATCTACTATATACTCGTAATTAACTTTCATCACATTTAGTTTTTACTATACATAGATTAACAATCAATTCAGTGGCACCATTCAACTAAAAAAAAGGATTTAGTACACGTACCATGCCATAAGCTGTCATTTCAAATGTTTGATTGTAGATAAAAACCACAAAATTGACAAGATGGGTATCGCCTAAAGAGAATCATCATATAGATTATTATCTTTTCATATAGATTTTCGTACATTGACCCGCCTGTTGACATCTCTATTGCACTCGCACAATTATATCCCGCCCATGATGCCGGTCAAGCTCACACAGTGACATTGACAGTTTTATATGGAACGCGTCTCTTCTTTAGTATTCAGTATACATGAAAAGATAATGAACGATACGAAAATAAAGTGAATCTGACGTGATGACTGAAGGCGGGATTCCACTAGTGTGCGGCACTGTGCGGCACAAGCATTTTTGTACTGAATTTGCTCGTGCAGCACACTGGTGGAATCCCGCCTTTACATGATGTACGTGCACCAAATATCTAATTAATGAATCGACTAAGACTGTCCGTGTCCACTTACTTAAAGAATTTCTGTTTTATAATAAGTATAAGATTTTCTGTTTGTTTTTAAGACAGAGATGTAAAATTACTTCGTTAGCTGCACTTATTTCTAGCTTTATTTATAAGGTTTTAATAAGAGAGTGAATAATATTAGCCCAGCATTAAATTTTCATGATGTGTTGTTGGGAGCACTTGTAATCCTAGTATTCCTACTGCATTTTTTCCTACGTGTTTCTTGCATTTTCTTGTACTTAAGATATAAAACTGTATTTTTATTTTCCTTAAGTCATGACGTTGTTGCCAGTTGTCAGTAGACAAACAGTAACGTAACAGTAGTTAGGGCGTTCTTATATAAAAATACAAATTAAAATATCTGGATGTTAAATCGCTTTGTTATATTTTTTGTGCGCTCCCATGCTTGCTCTGCATCGGCAAGTTACATACAATCATAGCATAAAGTTAAACCAATCATAAAATGTAGGTACGCTGCTACTAGTACTCTCTTCAATAGGGTATTATCTGGACCTGAACCTGGGTCGGGCGGATTTTCTCTGTATTTAGGATTCGGGTTGAAAATACTTGTGGATGCTCATGCATTTTATGAGTGTTTTACTCTACCGCATTAATGTAAGTTTGCCGTTGTTTTAGCACGCATGTAAACGAATATGAAACCTAAACTGTTGCCATGTATTTGTAGGTTTTGTATGGAAATATACGATTAGAAAAGGTAAAATAAATTTAATTTTTAGTACATAAAGTCGCTAGAATAGTTTTTTTTAATTTGTTATTGTGAATGTTTTTTACAGAATTATTATTTAAGACTCTATGTCCAAATTGTTATATTACTAACTGTTGTGTTGTATATATATTTTTTTGACAATTTTAGGTTTAAGTAAATCGATGCAGTTGTCTTTATTTTAAAACCAAAATAAAAGAGGACTAGACTCAATATGAAATGTAATTTTGACATTATGAGAAATGCTTTATTTTGATACATGAAAAACATAATAAAATTAATAAACGTTCACAATGTCACTGTGTGACAAGGTAGCTTGGCTCACTTACTGTGAACTGTAACTTCCTATGTATAGGTACCCTTTCTTTCGCAAATAAATTACTTATGATTTATGACTTATGAATGGCTGTTTATTTATATACTTAAGTTTGTGATAAATTATCTAGTGAAACTTGCGAAAGATTGAAGTATATCGAATCGATATAACATTTCGGAAATATTCCTTGGAAAAAATAAGATGTGTTTTTTATCTAATAAAACATAATCAATTATTTATTTAATATAATGGTGCCTCCGTCATTGGACGATGGCTGAAAGAATGATGATTGAAAGATCATGGGTTTTGCCATTATGAAGATAGATTTCTTTTATATTGAAATGCAGTAATTTTTACAATCATCACTGGCGGATATGTTATTTGAATGTGGACAATATAACAATTTGTGCCTATATGTATATAATAGACGATAACTGGTTTTTTTTTTTTTTCAATGTTATCTATTTTGTCCATTCTTATTATGGTATTATTATTTAAAAATAAGAATTTATGTATTCTATTTCATTACTGTCAATTGGATCTCGTTTTAATTGTTTATTTTGCTTGGAACAAGTATTTTGGAAGGTCAGATAAAGTATCTAAAATAGTGATATCAAAATTATAAGATAACTCTACCTTCGCTTTGATTTCAAGACTAATCAATTTTATACACGTCTAATAAATATAGACTCAAACATTCAATTATTGATTACGTCCATACGATATTTAGATAATAGCATGTGCTGTACGTATTTAGTCCATATAAAAAATATAAATATGTAGGTATATATTCGCGTCATAGAACTAACCTTTAATAAGATCATTCATTCATAGAGTTTATATTTCTTTGAAAGTTTGAAAATAGTTTAATTGGCCCATTACATCCACACTCATCTACAGCTTAGGCAGTAACTCAATTTCGGCGTTTGTAAATCCAAGCTGATGCGTTCTGTATTATGTATGGATAAAGTATTACAATTTGGTGTGTAAATAAAATACGAAGTTTAACTAGGACTCAATGACTCAACTTCCTTTGTAAATTATCTACTTTCTTTCTGCTATGTCGATTATCAGAGCCTTGTGTAAATGATTTCATTTCTAATAGTATTTAGCAGTTATGAGTAAATATCAAGACTGAGATGTGTGTGATTCATAACATAATTGTTACAGGCTTTATTATATCATCTACAGGCATTTGACACGATCATTATATAATCATGATCATTATTATATAATGATGACTTAAAGTGGTATTCAGAATTAAAAAGAAAAACTACAAGTACATAAATAAAACAGATATTTTTCGTAAAAATACAATAGGCTAGATGACAATTTTTTATTAATTGTATCAATCGATCAGGTTTATTTTTAGGATCAAATATCTATGGGACCCATTGCATTAAAGCAATACAAAAGTCAGAAATGATAGTCAAAGCCCGACAGTCGTACTTCACTCGCGAAACGCTTCTAACAAAACGATAAGTGAACGTGACGTCATCATTTTGAATGTATGGACAAAATAAGAAAATTGCGTTTTTGTCGATGAAATATTGCGTTTATGTATATACTTGCTGTACAATATTTTTTTGGATAAAATGTAAGGAATCGAATGGTACCCTTAACTTTTTTCCTTTTTTTGAAGTTGAAAAATTACTTAAATTTTGAAACTTTCAAGTCCTGTATTTTTGTATTATTTCCATATATTATTTTAATATCTACATTATTGTGATAAATTGCTCATTTGCTATCTATGTTACTAGATTTTGATATAAAATTCAACATGTGTCATCATCATCCCTATTGGTTTACCCATGACAATAAAAGTCACTTTGACTCTTAAAGTGCTAAATAGACTTGAGCATTCATTCGAGCAGAACATCGAGCATTCGCAGTTTCGCCGAATTGTTCGACGAACGCTAGTAAATTCTTCTGTTTGCGAAAATGCTCATCACAACACAAGTGAATGCTTAAGTCAAGTCTATCAGCACCTTCAAAAGTATTTTGTTGCCGTAAATTTACTGTAGCTAATTATAAATATCACTGTAGAGGCAATTTAATTGGTCCAAAGACCTCCCCGCACCTAAGCGTTATCCTACTTTCTCTCTAAAGTAGTGTCACAATACAGAAATGAATGATTTACAACGACGATGTATATATATGTCTTTTTTTTAATTACAAATCGCTACATGTTTAAACTAGACTAGAGGTAATTGAAAGAATGATTATTATTGATTTTAATTTGTAGAAATCTGTTTGCCAAGCTTACATGTGGTAGGTGTACCTACACATTTCACATGATTGTTGTCGATGGTATATGTTTTGCCACGCTTTTAGTTAGACCGCGAGCCAGGCGCAAATTTTGTCAGTCATCGCCTCCCGGGCGAAAACTCGTATTGCGGTTAAAGGCTATGTATGATGAACCCTCGTGAACGTCAGCTGCCGCTCTGTTGGTGGGTTGAGGAATGGCAGCCACCGAAACGCGTAACACGGTTTTTCCACCGCGATACAACCGGCTGACGATTTGTTTTATTAACAATAGCATCTAAACTATCATCTGACAAAGTATCAAACGGGAGGCTATGACGCCGATGACTGAAAATATTTTTTTTTTTACATGTTCATGTGACCAGCTGACGGTCTTTCCACAGCGATACAATCGGCTGACGATTTTGTTTGTTCACAATAGCATCTAAACTATCATCTGACAAAGTATCAAGCGGCGGGAGGCGATGACTAAACTTTTTTATAGACTTTATTTGCTGCCATTCCTCAACCTACCAACGGAGCGGCAGCTGACGTTCACGATGGTTCATCATACATAGCCGTTAAACACTCTACGAGTTTTCGCCCGGGAGGCGATTGGTCATGGAAATATTTTCCTGGCCCGCGGTCTATATCACGCATTTTCCACATCTTAGACAGTATGAGACTGAGATCTCGCCAATGTTGTCGTGCCATGCCAATGCATCTATTTACCTATAATGAACTTGGGTTCCCCCTTGGAAGATATAACCAAACGGAGACGCCATAATTTTCTGTATAAAACAGTGCCGATTTTTGCGGGGGAGGGGCACGTCAAATGTATACGTAACGTAAAAATAGCCGTGTTAGATAAACGTCATCAGTCCATACATTGTGTATGACCATTAGCCGCCTATTTTCGACAGAAGGGAACGCCTGTTATGGACCGCGACTACGCGAGCCAGGCGCAAATTTCGTCAGTCATCGCCTACCGGGCGAAAACTCGTATAGCGGTTAACGGCTATGTATGATGAACCCTCGTGAACGTCAGCTGCCGCTCCGTTGATGGGTTGAGGAATGGCAGCCACCGAAACGCGTAACACGGTCTTTCCAGCGCGATACAACCGGCTGACGATTTGTTTTATTAACAATAGCATCTAAACTACCATCTGACAAAGTATCAAACGGGAGGCGATGACGCCGATCACTGAAAAGAATTTTCTTTTTTACATGTTCATGTAACCAGCTGACGGTCTTTCCACAGCGATACAATCGGCTGACGATTTTGTTTATTCACAATAACATCTAAACTATCATCTGACAAAGTATCAAGCGGGAGACGATGACTAATTTTTTTATAGACTTTATTTGCTGCCATTCCACCAACGGAGCGGCAGCTGACGTTCACTAGGGTTTATCATACATAGCTGTTAACCAATATACGAGTTTTCGCCCGGGAGGCGAATGGCCAGCGGTCTATTAATGGCTACTCCGTTTGATTTTATCCTCTAAGGGGGCGCCCAAGGATGTAGGTATTGTAGGTGATATTTTGGTGATGAGCGCCCAGGAAATGCCCTTTAACAGTTTTGAATGATTCACGGTTAGTTTCACTAGACTTATATGAACCGTGATTATCTTTTGTATTGTTTTCGAGCTCCCGATATTTCGACGCAGTTACATGCATCTTGTTCACGGGTAACTGAAGTCGATATAAGTGATTCATCGTATTGCTAAGAGTCGGCAATGATAGGTATCAAACACATTTTTGTTTGGCAGGCAGATTGGAGTCATTTATTTTTTATTTAAGTATACATATTTCATTCACCAGATAATGCTTTAACCAGCTTATTAATAAAATATTAGTTTCAAAATCCACTATGCTTAAGGTAAAGGATTTTTACTTAATTTGTTTTATGTATGCTTTTCAATAAAGTCATGGATTACATATTCAAGTGTTTTTATTCAGGCAATTTTTACCTATCTAAATAAAATATCCTTAACATAGGTAAACTAGGACTAATTTAGGTATTTGATGATATCAGCACTATCAGCATGTGTATTCAAAATTGATCAACTTCTGTTTTTTTATTCCGTAGACAAAAATGACATTTCATGTGATACTAAGAAATGTCATGTCTTACACATGAAACGTCCTTTTAGTCTACGGAATAAAAAAACAGACACCTACTACGATTAAAATTGTGCGTTAAAGATATAGATACCTACGTTAAAATAGATAACAAAACCGAATCTTAATCCTAGCATAAGGAACTGCTGTTAGGTATTTTTATAAGACAAAGAAACAACTGTCAATAAATTAAACGGCATTTATATAAGTAATAACTGACTTAGATAATACCACGACCAATTTAATAATTATAATTATAAAATGTGAAAATCGCAGTTGAGCACAGGGTTTGAACACTTTAGTCTTTAATCTACAAATATGAAAATTGACGGCTGTCAATTATGAATTTACTATCTAAAATTTTAGTACTATTATGAATAAGTAATAATAATTGTCCTAATTCAAATTTTCTAGAGTTAAGCTAATTTATTAGGGAAGCGGACTATAATCAAAGAAAATTATTCTACATCAAGTGGGCATAACTAAAAAACATTGCAAATAATGCAAACAATCAATTATCATTATTATTCACAACGACGGGACTTAATCGCATAAAATTAGTTTTAAATTTACCTCCGACGTTTCGAGGACGGCGTAATAATGAGTAAAAATCGTAAAAGTTAAATCAGTGTGAATCAATTATCAGTTACTATGATCGACTCTTTACAGACAAATATATAAACAATTATTTTTTTGCAAAAAGTGGGTAACGTTTACAGGTCTTCATGTAAGTAAACAAAATGTAGTTTGTTTCAGCTGTTTTAGTTAAATGTAAAGTAAGTTTGGCTGCTGGTACTTTATGAACTCCAGTCACGTCATACGCAGATTATACAAGCTGACAAATTGTTTGGCATTTCTAAAAAATAACCAGTTTGACCTACCATGCAGTCCTTAGAGGATATAACCAAACGGAGTAGCCATTAACAGGCGTTCCCCTCTGTCGAAAATAGTCTGCCAATGGTCATACACAATGAGCTCAAACGTTCAAACGTTTTCAAACGTTTTTGACTATATGTATACATTTGACGTTCCCCTCCCCCGCAAAAATTGGCAGACTTGTACAGCAACTTGCAGACAAGGCGTCTCCGTTGCTTATATCCTCTAAGTACCAGTCCGATCCCCTATTGGTGGACAAAAACATATCCGATTCTTGGAGTCTATTTAACGGGTCTGAAAATGATAGTAGCTACAGATGCGTTAACACAGAATAACTAATAGGCGTTAACGAGTTTATTGCCTGGTAACCGTTTCAGCAGCATGATGCTAATCGAAAATAAATACGATTGCAGATGGTTTGGCACAATCGGCCCTCCCTAAGAATAAAAGAGGATATAATAGGATAGAGCGGTACTGTCATAGTAAATTTTGTAGCCACAGTAAATTCACTGCCATCTATCGACACACGGTTAAAACTAAAAATAATAATATCAAAAAATGTATTTATATATGGATAAATGATATTTTTTATTTGCATTAATTATTTTTATATGATGTTGACCCATTTTCTTTTACTGATATGCGTTCAAATTGTTAAATTAACAAATGAAACCGTCAACGGCATCTATTCGAGAGTAGGCCAAAGGTGGTAAAACGTATTGGCGCCATCTGTTCGCGAATCAAATTTTCTTGATTTTCGAGGCACTTTTTTCCTTAGACTGTATCTATCTAATACGGAGTTACATAGTCTTTGGAATAACTAATAGGTCTAAACTGAACGTCAGCTCATAAACCGTTAGCTGCAATCTTCTCTTTGACCTCCTTCATCATGAGCGCTACCAAGTTGTCGAGGTCCACCTCTGGCTTCCAGTTCCAGTCGCGGCGCGCCTCGCTGTCGTCGAATACTTGGGGCCAGGAGTCCGCTGAAACGTAAAACATATTAGTTAGAAATATGCGCTTAAACCGGCCACTTTATTGCTTGAGCGAGAAAGTAAGTATTTATTGCTCTTGGCCGTTTGTGCTACAAACGTAGCGGAAAATAAGCTAAGGACATTACTTATTTCAGATTATTAACCTTGTTTCACGGAGAACACATGAGTGAACTACTTAAACTTGGCGTTTCTCGAACTATCTCGCGTACGCGTAGGCATTTACGATGGTTGTTAGGCAGTTAGGTAGATTTTTACCGTATACTAGCGAGCATAAACAGCTGTTTACTTATCTAGAATTTCACGCTGCAACCCTATCAGCATAAGTTAGCCTACTTTCCGGTTGCTAGCCTTCGACGGTTTAGTAAGGCCACATTATTGTATACAGTAGGTTCCTAATATGCAAAATAAGTATTCATAAATTGTGCTATCAGAATCGTTGTGAGTGATCGCTCTATTCTTGTATTCAGTGTGTATATGCCTACGGATGCAGTGTGTAATCTCCCAGAGTTCGCGGATTGCCTCGGAGCGGTAAGCGCTATTATAGACAGTTGCAACGCGGAGGCAGTTTTTATATTAGGGGACTTCAACGCTCATCCTTACGAACCGTTCTACTATGAACTAGATAGCTTCTGTATGGAGCATAATTGGAACTGTGTGGACATAATAAGGTTAGGTTTAGGGTCAGATACATTTACCTTTTTAAGTGAAGCGCATGGGACCACACGGTGGTTAGACCACTGTCTTGTAACTAACTCGGCCCTAGATACCGTGAATAGAGTATATGTGAATTATGAGATATTAGGGTCAGATCATTTCCCACTATTGATGGAATGTGACGTCAACTTAATTAGACATAAGGTTATGAACACATTTTTATCAGTAGATAAGGTATTATGGGGGGAACGTAATTGCCTTGAAATTGAGAAGTACACTGTGGAATGTCAGAAAAAGTTAAAGTCGATTGACGCACTAAACGTACTATGTTGTATGGGTACATCTTGTAACGATATCTGTCATAGAAATGTAATTGACGATTTATTTGGACAAGTGGTAGCCGCTTTAAGGGATTCTGCAGTTTTGAGTCGTGAAGGTGGGCGTAATGGGCGCAAAAAACGGGCAAATCACATGATAGGATGGAACAAGCACGTCAGTCAGGCTCATAGAGAGGCTAGGGCTAGATTTCAAGTGTGGCTTTGGTATGGTAAACCGACCTGTGGTCGAATCTACGACGATATGGCAAAATCAAGGCGTTTGTTTAAGTCAAGGTTAAAGTGGTGTCAGAGCCATAGTAACCAGATTAAAATGGACCGTCTTGCCGAATTGCATTCTAATAATGACTTCCGAGGCTTTTGGAAGAACACGGCCAAGTTAAATGGAAAATCTGGCCGGCCAGCGAGCGTAGACGGTGTCAGTGACTGCAAGGGTATAGCAAATATTTTTAAGTCTCACTTTGCCATACAATCACCCCTTGGGAAGTCTGCCCACTTGCCCGATGCTGGGCACGTCAATAATAACCAGGTCTTGCAGTTTACTTCTGAGGACGTTGCTAAAATAATTAAAACTATGTCAAGGGGCAAGTCTCCTGGAGTTGACGGGCTCAGTATTGAGCATCTGCAGTATGCCGGTTCACACTTACCTACGATTTTAGCGACATTGTTTAATTTATGTGTTGGACATTCGTACCTGCCTTCTGAGCTGATGAGAACGGTTGTAGTCCCTATAATTAAGGACAAGACGGGAGATGTTGGGGATAAGTCTAACTACAGACCGATCTCATTAGCCACGGTAATTGCTAAAGTATTTGACAGCCTCCTTAACAAACATCTTAATCACTTTGCTAAGCTGCATGATAATCAGTTCGGTTTTAGACCCAATCTCTCAACTGAAAGCGCGATTGTCTGTCTTAAGCATGCTGTCAAATATTATACCGACAGAAAGACGCCCGTATACGCCTGCTTTCTCGATTTGTCGAAGGCATTTGACCTGGTTTCCTACCACAAGCTATGGGAAAAGCTCGAGAAAATTAATTTACCCCTAGAGCTTATACAAATATTTAAATATTGGTATGGAAATCAGGTCAACTATGTCAAGTGGGGGGACACCGTATCCGATGAGTACAGATTGGAGTGCGGCGTAAGGCAAGGCGGTTTGAGTTCGCCGACACTTTTTAATCTCTACATCAATGAGCTTATCGAGGTACTCAGCAGCCGCCATGTCGGTTGTCACATTGACGGGGTTTGCTTTAACAATATCAGCTATGCAGACGACATGGCGCTGCTGAGTGCGTCCGTGGGGGGCCTTCGAGAACTCATAACTCTCTGTGAGCAATTTGCCAACAGTCATGGCCTAAAATATAATGCAATAAAAAGTGAGATTATGATTTTCAAAGCGGGGTCCAATTGTCCGTCTAGCGTTCCTCCTGTGTATCTCAACGGAGCACCTTTGAAGCGCGTTCACAAATTTAAATACTTGGGACATGTGCTGACTGATGATTTGATCGACGACTCTGATATTGAAAGGGAACGGAGAGCGTTGTCAGTTCGTGCCAATATGATTGCCCGCAGGTTTGCCAGCTGCTCGAATAACGTGAAGGTCACACTGTTCCGTGCATTTTGCACATCATTCTACACATGCAGCCTGTGGGTTAAGTATACACAAAAGGCATACAACGCCCTCCGTGTCCAATACAATGATGCCTTCAGGGCGCTGCTGCGGCTGCCGCGGTTTTGCAGCGCCTCAGGTATGTTCGCGGAGGCGCGCGTGGATTGTTTTTACGCCACCATGCGCAAGAGGGCTTGGTCAGCTGCCTGCCGCGTGCGCACCAGTGGCAGCGCCCTACTAGCGGTTGTCGCGGACCGACTTGACTCTCCATTTGTGAGACACTGGTTGTCATTGCATGCACCAGTGTCTCAAAATTGGGCGAAATAAGAGATATATTTATAATAAAAAGATATATGTAATATTAATTTATCGGAGACATGTTAATGATTTTACTTTTGACATTAAATTAAATTGAAATGAGAATACAATCAATAATAATATGTTTATATTTTTCTAAATCTTAATTATATTTTCTGACATGTGTCCCATAGGTCAATAGAATTTGTATTTTAATTTTAATTAACTTAAATTTTATTCTTAATTTTTTATTTTCAATTTTAATGTTTCACTGCTTTTATGAGCCATGTTGCTTGAAATAAAGTATTAATAATAATAATAATAATAATAAATAATCTAATATGCACAAACTGGGTTGAGAATGTATCTGACATCTTGGAATGACTTCCAAAAAGATATATAAGTATCTCTACAGCTCGCGGTCTAAAGTATCTGTCACAGGTCACAGTGTAATTGTTCTACATTTATGGACATATACTTATGACGCGTAGTCCGGTACTTTTGATGCTTACTATTCTATACTATCGTGGCATCAGGTGATTTTACCAAACCAATTTCGCGCGGACGCGCGGCTTACTTTACCATCATGTTATCAGAAGGCCTACCGCGAACCACGTTCGACGTGTTGCCTCCCTGTCAGACACGTACGAATTTATGCGACAGAGAGAGTCAACACGTCGAACGTGGTTCGCGGTAGGCCCTCAGATATTGTTGCTGATTAACACCCCCTAAACGTGTAAGAGAGTTTCCAAATTCCAAACCTTTGCTCTCCGTTATTTGACACAATTTTCGGGTTTCTTACCAATATCCTGTCTGCTGTCAGGTCGATACGTGATCTTTAAGTCAGGAACATATTTAGCTATTTTATCAGACAGTTCTTCCGGAGTGAAGCTCATGGAGGTGACATTGTAGACCCTCCTGTTGAGCAGTTCGTTGGGAGTCTCGAGGAACTCGGAGAGGGCTCGGAGGGCGTCTCGCACGTGCATCATGGGCAGGCGCGTGTCGGGCTTGAGGTAGCACTCGTAGTTGCCCTTGCGAATGAGATCGTGGAAAATTGCAATAGCGTAGTCTGGAATAAGATAAATCGATTTTCACTCACATATTTCCACAATTACAACCGTCAGACAAGCTTTCTAATGTTGTGGCATTGGGGATTATGAAAGGACTCAATTCAAGAAGTGCTGCAATTGAAGAAGTAGGTAGAGTTTTTTACACGTGGAATGGAGTTTCATTCATTGCTTCATATCAATCAAATCACCATTTGGAGATGGGGCCTTAAAAGATCTCATCGGGCAAAGTGTAGTTCTCACTGTGTCTGAGGCAAAGGCCGAGATCTACTCTGGACTGGATCACTCAGCCAGTAGGTAAGTAGTATTAATAAATGGCGTTTGGTCTGGCTATTCTATCAAAATTCACTTACCGGTGGTGCCACCGCCGGGCGGATCACTAGAGATAACTCCCGGGAACCTCAAGCAACGGAAATCCAACCCAAACTTATAAAAATAATATTCTCCTATTAATTCTGCGTGCACTTTCGACACGCCATAAATTGTTCTAGGTCTCTGTACAGTTATATTAGGAGTAGGATTTCTAGGAGAATCAGGGCCAAAGGCTCCAATCGTGCTGGGGACGAAGATTCTTAGTTTATACTGCTTCGCGAGTTCTATAACATTATGCATTCCCTCTATATTCACTCGGACCGCTAGAGGAACATTTTGTTCTCCTATAGCGCTGAGTAATGCCGAGAAATGGATCATCCAATCAACTCTGTGGTTAACGACAATTTTCTGCAGGCCTTTGAAGTCGAGGATGTCCGCGAAGATGTAAGGGCCATCTTTTACAACGTCCGGCGTTGGCTTGATGATGTCTGAGAGGATAACATTTTCTCGGCCGTATTTTCCTCGTAGATACTTGGCGCATTCGACGCCGAGCTGACCTAGGCCTCCTGCAAAAGTAAATAATTCCGATGTTAACGACGATACCCTATATATATAGGTACGTAGATATAAGTACACTGTATTAGAAAGGGACTATAGGTATAAAGCACAGACCACCGTATAAAGATATTTTAATGGAACACGGTCACTTGCATCAAGAGCTAAAGTGTTTGTTCACATGTAGAACGAGGCGGGCGAGACAAGAGATTCATATTTTCGATAGATATATTGTCTCTAGGCGACAAACCTTGTATTGAGGACACTACTTTATTAATGTATAGTATACGTTTAGAATTTAACTCTATTAAAGCTGGGATTTGTACGTGATACGATAGCGACAGTTTGCTCCATAAGATGGTTTCTACTTTAACAGACTATATATCAAGGTGAGGAATTATTGTTATTATTAATAAATATTTGCAATGCAAAATGCAACAACTGCCTACTGTCCGTGTCCGTAACGGGTAGTAAGTACCTAATTACTCTTTAGCAGAATAATGTACCGTTTTATTGAACAGTTTATTCGCTTAAAACATTTTATTTTATTTACAAAATATAATTATTAGGGACATCGCGTAAGTACCGTACATTCGACATCATAATTTACCTCGGAATTCGGAATAGTCGGGATCACGTGTGTTGTTATATCAAGGAGATTCGGGGATGTTATGTTTGATTGTGACCATAGGGCATATAATAGGATGTCTTAGGCGGTACCTCCTACCTAATTAGGGTTTAAGGTTAGGGTAAGATACTTATATAAGTAAAATCATCGCGGAAAATGTTACCTACCTTACCCAAGAACCCTAATTTTTTTCTATTAATAGTATGCCACTTTTAGTTGATAAATTATAGTCAACTAACGGCTAATTTTACTATAATACTAGTCCTATAAAAGTCCTTACTATTTATACTAATAATAAACAGTAAGGACTTACATTTTGTTTAATTTTATGTTAATATTATTGAGTCTATTGACTTTATTTTTGTATATTTTAAATATTAAGGACTCTTAACCTGTTTAAATCTGTTTTAATTGTATGTTACTTTTATTATATTACTACGTGACGTAATTTCAAGTCAAACTACCGTAGAATGACCGCATGGCTATAACTAATTGGACAAACAAAACGTTACATATTTCCCCTAAAGAGTATAAACATGTTTATTTGCTTTACGTCGTGTCTACGTGAGTTAATTGTTGAAGCAATGAAGTAAACAACTAGATTCTATACTAATATTACTAATGCGTAACATCTACTGCGTTCGAGTCTATTACTTCTCTATCATGGTCATGGTAGATAGTCTAGTACTCTAGTCGACAAGTTCGATCAAACTTGTGAAAAATTAGAGACCTGCTCCTTAAAAGGTCGTGTGATAGGTGGCTCATTGGTTTCAAAATAATGTCTAGAAAAATGAATTCGAAGCATTTACTAGCACATAAAAAAGCAACTGTTATAAACAATAAAAAAAAAGTAAATTGTTTTTCGCCAATTAATTTAAGGCTGAAAGTAGCCCTCCGCGCGTCATTTTCGGCATGTGCGCGCGGCGTCAAAAGCGAGTACGTGACTTTCAATATTTTTTAAAAGGTATTTAATTTTAAAATAAATAAAAAAATACATTACAAAATTTAACCGTTAGAAACTTATCAGTTATTTATTAAAACAAGTTAGGCTATTGTTAACCAAAAACATTTTCTTGAACAATTTGTCTTCATTGGAAACTAAAAAAAAAATGTTTAAATAATTCATGTAAAAATATTTCGCTTCGTGGAGCTCTTCTTATATACCTATACATACTATACTTAACAAGATCACGCCATAAAAGTTAAAGAAAAATAGTAGCTTGTTTATAAAAAATGTATTTTTTCATTTTTAATTGTAATAATTGAAAATGAAATAGTATTTTATACAATCGTGATATAATAGAGAGCTTTTCAGTCGAGTACCGTGTTTAAGCAACGAAGCTTGCTGAGTTGCTTAAGTTAAGGTACGAGATTGAAAAGCTTGATTATATCACTATTGTATACAATACTTTTTCTACGAGACAAGAAAATAATACTTTCAACTAGTAGAATCATATAGATAAACAAAACAAAAGTATACAGCTAAGAAACGCGAGCTGCCGCAGCCCGCGATACCTTCATACTCGTACGCGCTCCGGCCGCCGGGCCCGGCGCCCCCGGCGGGTTGGTCAACGACACCTCCTCGTAACTCATGAGGCCCTGGTACCTGCTCCTTGCAAAATTCAGTTTTAAGACCTTCTCGATTTCGGCCACCGTAGCCTATGGAGACTAACAAGCAACGCTAAGCGGTTTTCGTAGGGTATGGATGTTGCTATATGAAGGGTGTCACATGCGCGTTTCTGACTTATGAAGCAATTGTTTCTACTACAACAAAAAATATAAATGTTTTTGTTGGCCAACCAATCACAAAGCAAATGCGACGCAGCAGCGTGTTTAAGTAGGCTAATTTGCATTGAATCGAATTATTTTATCGAAATGTATGTTCTATTTTCAAAAATTTTATAATTGACTAAACCGTATCGATAAAATTCTTATGCTTAAGTCGTAAGTGCCATAGACTATCATACGATGAAAAGAGTAAGGTTGTAGTGTTGCATGTGAAGTTGTAATACACAGATTATACTCGACGAGTAGAAAAAAATACTTTTCACCTCAGCAGCTCGAACAAGCATACTTTCGTCACTCCCTGGAGTGAGGAAAGTGTGACTTTCCTCACTCCAGGGAGTGAAACAATGTAGCTTTTTAATTTAGTGAAGGCCATGAACTTCATACTTTTATTACATTTTTTTAATGGTACGGTACGGTACGGTCCGGTAGGGTCCGGTCCGGTCCGGTCCGGTCTCGTCTCGTCTCGTATCGTATCTTATCGTATCGTACATATTATAATACTTTTTCTGTTTATTCTGTGTAATTCGAAATACATTTTAACCTTTAATATGTTCTCACTACTGAGGTGAAAAATTATGTGTGCAACACGAGAGCAAAGTTATTTTACATCTCGTGTTTTTGAGTCTCTCGCTACGCTCAAGATTCTACCTTAGATTCACTCGCTTCGCTCGTGATTCAATTATAGAATCTTTCGCTTTCTCGGGACTCAAAATAAACACTCGCAAGAAAAACCAACTTTCCTCTCTTGTTACACAAATAACTATATAAGACTTATAATTGTTGTGTAATTTAAACTTGCAATTTTTTATGTGCTAATAAACGCTCCATTGCGTGATATCATTGCGAATTCAATGAGGTATTCGTGGTATTACACGTATTTTTAGGAGCAATATTTCTTATTTTCACTATTTGGAACTTGTCGACTAGACTAAGAGACCATCAGTTGAAAAAAATAGGATGGCCTACTAAGCCCAAAGACAAATTAGTCTTCGAAAAAATGGTTTTCTGAAAATGTTAACTTTTAAGCATTTGGTAATTTTCATATTCAGGAGTCAGTAGAAAACTGTAAATCTGGCTCTACATTGTGTTAGAATTGATAACACATTACCGTAAGCCAGAAATAACACGGGTACCTAAGAGGGGTAAACCAGCTGTTTAACCCAAGGAACAGTCAAGTCAAGCGACGTCGCCTGAGACAAAGGTCACATGCAGTCGTTCCATCCCCCACTGAAAGGACCCTAGACCGACTCCGAACACATTCAGTCATATAACTGATAAATGATATTAGCAATAAGTAGTACGTTACGATACAAGTGCGAAGAGCAGGAAATTTCCAAGGGAGTGTTTTAAATTGACACGACTAGTGCGAGTAGTGCGGTAACTAGCACCATATGTTCTGTAAAACACGTAAACTAAAAACATGGTGGACTCATCGAATATACTTTATGGTCCTGTAGTACTGTACCTACTGTAGGTAGGTACTGTGGGTAAACAACGTTATGGCATACATTTCACTTTCTCAAGAATCTCTACGTTCGTTGAATAAAATAATAACAATTATCAACTTCCAACTCGGTGAATTTATTTGTATCCAAAATTGGCGAAGAAAACTCGATAAACCCACATAACTTGCCAAGGTCTTATGCTAAGATGATTGTTTCTCTAATAAAAAATACACAGTTTCTGCCTAAGTATAAGTAGGTATACTCCAACTTACCGGTAATTAAAATTTTAGGTGGAGTTTGCTTGCCGCCATTTACACTGTACGTCCTAAAAATATTAATCGCGTGAGAAGTCCGGCACAATTTCCTCAGCAACATCATGCCACAGTACAAAACACGATGAAACACTAAGTAAGACGAACGGCGACTGGCTTCAGACAATATTGGGTCAGATCGTGCTAAAGGAACGGAAAAACTGGTTGCCGGTCGAGCCTCTACGCAAACATTACTGCATACGCAGGCCAGTTAAAGGAAAATGAGTTGTAAATCATCAAGTTATAGTTATAGCTTTGACTGACGAAAATTCAAACGTGAATGGAGGTGTGGCGTGATCACGATGATGTTTTTTGTGTTCCGTGTGACCTTCAATTTTCGCTATTTGTGCGTTGTTATGCAAAAAAAATTATTTGCATAACTATGATGATGTTCGAGTTATGATGTTCCTACTACTACCTACGTATTTTCCAAGTGTGATAGCGTTAAACAAAATGCTAAAAAAAACGTTCTAAATTAGGTATATCAGTCAATTATAAGTAATTCGTACTTTTTTTTAGACTTCTTTTTTCTTTTTTTTAAATTCCCAATACGCTTTATTTACATACAAGATATATACAGTGGTACTACGTAAACGAAATTAATAACTAGCTTAAATCTAAAATAGGCCCTTGAGGCATTGTACCAAGGATGCTGGCGGCATTTCCTCGCTGTATCGCAATGCTGATACGTTGTGCGAGGAAGCCGCCAGCTCTTCGGTCACCAGTTACGTCAACCAGACGCTTCGCGATTTCTGCAAACAACTTGTGCGCGCTGGGACCCCATGGACCTAGAGTTTCAACTCCAAATGGAACGAAAACCTACCTAATTAACCTACTTAATTAAAACGTAGAAGCAATATTTTTAGTTAAATGTCAGAAGCAGAGTCCTAAGGAAAAAATATAGTAAGGTCTCATTCAAGACTGGTATTCAGTATTCTTTTGATGTGTTTCCTGGCCTATGTTAGAAATTTTATTTATTTCCCAGTGCATCGCTCTGTTATCTGTTACTCTACTCACACAATTTATTGTGAAGTTCAGTGGCGTAGCTAGGCGTAGGCGAAGTGGGCCGTCGCCTACGGCTACGCGCCCCAAGGAGGGCCTCGCGGCGCGACTCGCGCGAGGTCCCTTCGGGCACAGTGAAAGTAAGGCCTCGCAGATGCGATTTCGCCCACGGCTAGATTAGTTCAAGCTACGCCACTGGTGAAGTTGACCTGACACACTAAGATTTATGTCAAATTCTTATTATGTTTCACAAATCCTTAAAAATCCTGTTTAGTTTACTGTGCCAAGTATTCGTGTTTTTTTTATAATAGGGTAGTTGACACATGTTGAATTTTATAACTAAGTGCCAGTTGCACCATCCGCACTTAACAGACTGATCAACGTCAACCGGCGCGCCACGGCGGTTTACTATGAAACTTTCCATACACTGAAATTTAGCGAACTCTTTAACGATCACAAACAGTTGGTGCAACCGACCCTAAATCTAGTTAAATAGATAGAAAATGATCAATTTATCACAATAAATTGGAATCTTAAAAAACCGGCCCAGTGCGAGTCGGACTCGCGTTCCAAAAGGGTTCCGTACATTACTTGCACAATTTTTAACAAAGTATTTTATATGTGAAACGTGAGTGAAATGTCTTTAAAAAACCCTTAGGGGTCGGATCAAAAACTAAGTAATTAAGTCCGACTTACGCTTGACTGCACATTTCTAATAGTTTTTCCTGTCATCTATAGGTAGAGTACTATATTTTTTTTCAAAATTTAGAGTTTCGGAGATAAAGGGAGGGGGAACGGTCATTTTTTTGTCTATTTTATTTAATAACTTCTAAACTATTTTTTTTATTACAAAAAAAATATTTTAGATTCTTAAAATAAGGTCTAGCATTTGATATGATATAGTTTGAAAAACTTTATTTTTTAATTTTCTCATTTACCCCCCAAAGTGGCCCCCATGGTTTAAATTCATTTGTTTACGTTTGTGCATATTATTTGCAAATATACCTAATACCTACTTATAGAACGAATTACACTGAAAGAACACATCAGAAACAGAGATTCATCATTTCTCAAAATAACTAATTTGTCTGTTTTAAATATTTATAATAATAGGTATTATCAGCACATAGCAACAACAGTATCTATTTGACATCATAGACAGATACTTATTATCATTTCTAAGCTCTAATACATAATTATTTTAACCGTTTATTCAGAATTCCTCTCGCAGTCTCGAGTGAACCAATATTATCTGACCCCTGCCCCTGCCTGACAGGACAAAATGTAGTTATATCACAGAATAACTAATAGTACTACCGTACAGAAAATTCACTCCTGGTTATATATACGTAGTTGCGTATCTTAGGTTCAAGTTACATATACTTAAGACTTCTAGGTACAGACGTTTCAACAAATGGCATTCAATTTTAGATAATTGCTGGCATGCTGGCTAAGTAGTAGCAACGAATTCAACCGATCGACCAAATGCCGCAATGTATTGCAAATCACATGCGTAGGTACGGGACGTTTGGAGAGGCCTTTAGTAAAGATGGCCACATAACATTAATTACACGTGTTTCGTGAATCGACGTGCTATATTCTCGCCGGTCTAATGTTTTACCAAACAAGCCTTGCTGGTTTTTTGCCCGTCGCGGTTTCGCGGTTCGCGGATATATGGGCGACGCATAATATTTCCACTGTTTTTTTAATTTCTATCGGTGGATAATAATACAAAATGTGACGTTATGTTTTTAAGCAAGTTATTTTATATAACCTAACCTAACTAAATACTTACCTAAGTAAAAGTAGGTATACACATTGATCTGTGTATGTAGTATACGATATAAATTATAATATACATGTAGGTTAGGTACTCATTTTTATATGATAAAAATATATACTTACCTACTTGGGTATATGTCCAAAATATCTATAACTCAGGAATTAACATTTGTGATAAACAAATAAGAAATATATGCCCACTATATATGTACATATGCCCTTACAGGGATTCGATCTGCAGCTTCGTAGGAAGTGCTTGTGAGTCTCGGGCTCTCGGCTAATTATCATGAAGGTTAACCAGTAAGTGAATTATGAAAAGTTTTTACAAACAGACGCAGTCCCTATATATATATTATATAGGATACTATAGTTTGTCAAAGGAACACTATTAGTACTAGCACCCAAAAGAAAAGGATGAGTATAGTTTTTTTTGTTCTTATTTAATTTACTGACAATTTGGTTTGACTAACTATATTACTTATTCCATGATATAGATGTACCGGGCCTTTCAAAATGAAAAGTACTAGCCCCGAAAGGCGCAACCTACATAATTTCTCCGTCAAACTCAATCTTTGAATATTTTTTTTCTTCTCGTCTATATTTTTATTAGTATTTCTATAAAACTATGTTATCATCATATTAGCTGATAGACGACCATCTCAATACAAAGACCTCCTTCAAGGATCTCCACAACGATCGTGCGCTGCTATTACCAGACCAAATATTAAACGGTCTACTGTGTTAGTATGGACCTGATGGAACTTTACGCTGCCAGGTTATTCACAAACAAGGAAAAAGATAACATTAATATTACAAGGAATAAGATTGAATATGTACAAAGTTAAATGATTAAAACACGATAAAAATGTGTATTCTAAATCTTAGGGTCTAGAGGCACACGACAACTCTCTGCAGCAAATACATCATTTACATTGTTTTCTCGTGTTCTTGTATTGACATTGTTCTATATTTTAATTTTTTACTATTGTGACATTTTAGCGTTTGCATTGTTTTGTTAATATTAATTGTAACTTCATTTACTTATGTTCAATTCTAATTCGAATTATTATTATTACAAAAAAAAACGATCATTATACGACAAGTAGTACAAGTCGTATGAAATGTACGTATATTTTACCTGTGTGAAAATTGTATAAATGTGATAAATAAACTAAACAACTACAATATCTCGCTTTGCAGCTAAATAGTAAATATCCATCCACCCTTACCCCTGTCTCTAAGGAAAAGTTGAAACGATTTTGCCCACACAGCCTGACCTGACACCTGACCACGGTAACCTTTGCACACACTTGGTAGTAAGAATGCATTGCATAAGTACATATAATATATACTATAGGTATAAGCTCCATACTTGACATAGCACTTGGCATGAAAACAGCGTTCTCCTCTCTCCTTGGCAATTATTTTTCCCAACTGATGGTGGGATCTGCCTTTTTGTCTATTTCCACTGCTTTGTTTGACTTGTTCAAGTAACGTGTTACGGATTCAAAGAAAGAGTGTCAGTTGACGATGGGGTAAACTCGCCTTTGGACGCTCGGAGCATTCCAGTAAGTAGTTAAAGTTGAGAAAGTTATTATTATGTATAGTGGACGGAGCGACAACGCATACGTATTGTCAGCCATAGCATGCAAGCTGAAAAATAAGTGTTATTTTTAATCTATTTAGGTACAGTCGCCATCAGATATACCTATCGGAGCGACCAAGGTTTTCAAAAATATCTGAACATGTACTTTAATGTCTCGATATCAGAGGCTTTGTTTAGATATTTTTATAATATTTGCACGCCTTGGTCGCCCTGATATAGGTATCTGATGACGACTGTACTATCGGTTGGTCTACACTACTCTACAAAGACTTCGTGTGTTCATCATTTATTGCATGTGTTTCTAATTACATGGCAGTTAGTACAATTAAGCGACATGTCAATTGTATTGTCCACACGCCAAATGCCTTCCTTATTACTACATCGTAAGATTTCATCGAGATAATACCAAAACATTCCTTATTTTGCAATTTAATAGACAAAGATTGTAGATAAATGAAGATGCGACAAGTCCACCTTTGTTAGGTACTTTGTGTCCTGCTATGTATCATAACAGGAATGTGACTGTTTTAGGTGTCACTCATGCATGTCAGCTCACTCATGTGTTTTACAAGATACAGTCAGTTAATTGCTCTTTGAGCTGATACGGAAATATATCATCTGGTAAGTACCATACTACCATATATGTGTAAAGTAAATTAATACGACGAATTTATACAGTTGCAAAACCGATTATTGTCGTCTTCCATGGCGTTAAATGCAAGAGGCTTAAGTATAATTACGTAGTACCTAGTAAGTACCGAGTGAACTTTAATCTGGTGATGATTATGGTGTAACATATCTGCCAACTGCTTAAGCACCCAATTGCAAACTTAACTGTTCCTAAAAATCTCGAAACTCAGCAAATTACAAGATCGTACGTAACAGACTGAATTGTGAATTTCTTAGCCCTAAATGTTGCCCATCCATTCAAAAGTCAGTATCATAGTACGTACTCATACCGTTTTTACCTAACTACCCATCTGTACCCCAAACTCGCACATTACGTCGGTACGGCACGCGCCACAATGGTGAAAGATAAGTTACTTGGTGCGCATCGAGCTGTGAACCGAAAGTGTGGTGTTTACGTGCGAAATAGACTTCGCATCCCAGTTTGTGTCTAGCCACCGCGGGCCCCGCTTGCCTCTGGATTGTTTACAAGTGTCAATCAATTACGAAAGTTCATCGCAATTTTGTAGTGTCGTTCTGTTTTAATTATCTGATCTGTGGTGTGTTTAAAGGATATTTTCCAGGTATTGATGAAGATTTATGATAAGATTTAGATTTATTAATACTGCTATGCGAGCAGATTTAGAAGATTTTTCGGGCAGGAACATATTTAAATAACCTTATGTCATATAAAGAGATGTGTTCGTAATGTTCGTATCTACCTAAATAACAAAGAAAGAATAGTTATTTGTTATACAAGGGTGCAAAGTTGTATTTTACCCGCGAGTGTAGAATTGAAACACGAGCAAGCGAAAGGATTCTATAGGTGAACCACGAGCGAAGCGAGTGGTTCTAAAATAGAATCCTGAGCGTAGCGAGTGTTTCAACACACGAGAAGTAAAACACATTTGCGCCCGTGTATAACACAAAACTTTTCACCTCACTATAGCGAGGGAAATGCAACATCCACAGGCGTTAGATCATCTTCATCACTGGAATCACTCATTTCTTTACGATATTATAACAGAAAACTCTGGAAGTTGTGTATTTTTACGCGAGTCGGTGAGAAAAGTTTTTTAGTAAAAAATTTGTTGACAATGTTGACATTTCTGACGTATGAAATGTCAACGGTGCGTTTTGAAATTGCATCGACTCAACTTGTGCGTTCAGAATTATATTTAACATAATTATAAAAAAAACGAACGTTTCTTATGGAATTTTAAGGTTTATGACTTAAAATCATTAAATAAAGCTAAATTTGGTATTTTTCATTAGATTCTCAAACCATTTATTTAATGATAATTAATATCGAACGAATCATTATCATAAACGATTTACGTTTTGTTATCTGTCAAGCTACTTAAACACGCTCCATCCAAGGTCAAATTATTTTCCCCACTAGTGGATAAAACGCGTTTTTCCCCGCTTGTATTGAAGGATAAAAGACAACTTTCCGAGCTAGTAAGGGGAAAAAGAAATATCAACACTTAACCACCATCACAAACAATATTAACATTTTCTTCTAAATTTTCATTGTATTTTTACATTATGTAAGTAAAATGTATTGTTATTGGAGCAATAATAGTACATTACGATATAAGTGCGAGAAATAGAAAATTCACAACCAGTGGCGATAAATTAAAACACGACCGAAGGGAGTGCAAGAATATTTACTTACTTACTTATGTATATTAAGCAAATACAACAAACTCATTAAGTAGGTACGTCTAATTTGACAAAAGAAAGTTCAGAGAAAGCAACTTTTAATAAGATAATAGGTACGATACCGATTTTGCCGCTTATGGAGTCATGCGTGTTGCATGATGCAAGATGGTAAAGATGCATTGCATCTTAATTTACCATCTGTTCTATAGTATTAAAAAAAAACAATTGTTATAAAGATTTACTAATAATTATTTGTGCATATTAAGGTGGCATTTTAATCAACCTTGAATTGTTTTTTGATTAGGTAGTTTTACTCATATCTTATTATAATGAGATTCCTCACAGTCACATAGGAAAAAAGTTACAGGTTATGGGGTTAGGTTGGAAAACAGAAGTTTAAAGTGTTGGTGCAAAGTAGTGCAAACACACCGCAGTCACTTGTCTTTTTTTCAACCCCGCCGGATACGGAAGTCGTGTGTCTACCTGTGTAGTTATCAAGATATAGAGAAATAAGTAAGCATAGAGTGCTCACTCCATACATCAGTTTTGTTACCAAAACGCTTATTATTTACGTACTCGACATCTAGCGGATTTATCAGTACTGCTACTTATTAACGCTAGAAGTGTGTGTCGCGACTGGACTACGACTATGGAAATAATAAGCGTTTTGGTAATAAAACTGATGCATAGAATGAGCAGTCTATGCTTACTTATTTGTCTATGATAGATAGATAGATAATTGATTTATTTGTGATAGCAATGACGTCGCGTTAAAAATATTTATTAGGGAAGCCGCTATAATTTGACTTTCCTTTTCTTCATGAGTTAAAGTATTCAACTGGCTGAAAATTAGGCATGCCGACGGTAATCAAGTTCTATTATATGTATGTGGCCATTCATAGGTATAACGAATAATAATAAAATTGGTGTTTATTAAAAGCGCAATTTTGTATTGTTTGAACCAAGGAATCTGATGTAAATCCAGAGAAATAAATGACGTATCTATAGAAGAATCAAAACTTGAACTCTTTAATACTTACTTACGTAGTTTAGATAAGTCAAGAAACTAGAATAACCCCTCATTTCTTCCAACGCGCATTTTATAAGTAGGTACAAGGTGATTCAGAGCTCGGGAAATTTGTTGCGAGCCTACAAAGTTAGGTAATTATAGCTACCCGCTGTTATTGAACTTTAGCGGCACGGGGGTTAATTTTGCATAATTATTCTAGGTACCTACCCTTTGAAAGGAAACTTGGCGTGAGGCGTGACTATTATGCTTTTACTTCAATACTCAACAGGCTCGAAAAATTATACTTTATGTTCAAAAATGTGCGTTTACTTTCTAGCGTCGAAAATTAACCTTTTCTAAAGTGGAATTGCTTTTTCGCCATAGTGGATAAAGTGTACTTTTGAATATAGATTAGAACTAATGTACCGGTAGATACGCTAGAACTAGAAGTTACACGCAGATTATTATTTTTACTTATTTTTCGAGGCACGGAACTCAAAAAAACTTGCCTCAATATAGATATAATATACATACCTACATATACGTTATTACCAACCGTTAACGCTTATTTATTTGCAAGTACAGTCAGCAGCAGAAGTTGCTAAGCGGGCGAGGTGTTCACAATGACCTTGACACGCTCTTATTCTCTTAACAATAAAGTCGCGTCAAGATCATTTTGAGCACCCTCTTAGCAACTTCTGATGCTGACTGTAGGTACCCAGTACTAAACAACGTCTAATTTTCCGCATTGCAGCCCGGTATGTAGGATGACATAGTTGACAGTTAGAGATAACTTGTGTAACTGTACAGTGATTGCTCGTCTTGCTGGCTGGTTACTATGATGCACCCGTAAGATGTGACCATAGACATAATCTAGATAGACGTCGCATGTACCGTCGCTGGACGCATCGCAATTGGAATGAAATATACCGACCGACCTAGGTGTCGAAAAAACAAACATAAATGTACTTCCAACTCAAAATAATAAAAGAGCTATTCAATAATATAAATGAAACGCCTGTATCTCAAGTAAGTGAGGTTAAGATTGATTACCTATTAGGGTTCAAAATTGATGCTGGTCTAACATGGTCTCCCCACATAGAAACAATCTAGTTTTTTTGCACATTGTTGATCTTCAGCATATTTTGCCTTGTCCACTTACCCACAGCGTCTCTGAAGACAATCTAAAATCTAAAAACAGCATACTTTGAGTACTTTAATTCGATATTAGTCTACGGTGTTGACCTAATTATTATGGGCAACATGTGCGAAACGTGAAAAAGTTTTTAAACTACAAAAACGTACAATCCGTATCATGGCTAAAAACCCTGTTGTTTAAGCAGCTAAAAAGCCTGACGTTACCTTCTGTACTATATATTATAAGCTCGAAGCATGCAAGTGCATATACATACGACGCAATCTCGAACGGATCCCCTCTAAATTTCCAAAAACTACAGACTGTAACGCGTACGGCGTAGACGCAACCTCCTATACGTGCTTCCGCGACGTCTAGCAAAGTCTACGAAATCCTTACACATAGTAGGCATAAAACTTTACAATACTATACGAACAGTTGAAATCTACTTCGGACTCTATATGTTCGAGAAAAAACTTCAACAGATATTGTTGGGCATGGCGTGCATGGGCGTGCCACAGTATTGACGAATTCGTTGACTGCTACGAGTCACTGACCCATCTACACAATATATATGTTAATTGTATAATAGTACCTAATAATAATGTATAGTACTTATAGAATAAGCAATGAGCAAAATGACATGTAATTTTTTTTATCAATAAATGATCTATCTATCTATTTTAAGTGATTCAATTTAAGTGAGGTAGGTGTCGTTTGAATATGTTTACGATATTTAAATAACCTAGTAATTTTTTGAACTGACTTATTAATTCAATTTTCCGTTAGCAATGTAGGACCGTGTATATTAGTAATATTTTAAATTAAATGATTGTATTTTAATTTTATGATTCAAAGCTTTTATGAGCCATGTTACTTGACATAAAATTAAGTAATGTTGCGATTTAACTGGCTGTGACTATGATTTGATGCAAACTCTATTTCGATAAAAACCTACATAGCGCCAAATTATAGGTACGCGAAGTTAGGTGATCTACATGTATTGTATTGTACCTCTACGTCTGTGGATGTGCCCTTTATTCCTACGTGCTACGTGCTCATTAAGGAATATATCACAGACAATGGCTTTGCCAGAGATGATTTCTATAGATATAACAGCCTTGGCAATGAACTAGTTTTTAGTACCTACCTGTAACTGATAGGAATTGTCCCCATGTTAATTTAATATGTATATTAATACATATATTCCTACTTCAATATCAATAATAATTAGCAAGATAACTACAACAACAGCAACACTTAACATTGCCTGGAAGTTATCGTAGGCGCAGATTTTTTGGGGAATCCCCCATTTTGTCACACTGCACCGTAACAATTAGAGTATAACGAATAATATGACCATATATAGCCCCCATAACCAGGTCGCAACATTACGTGCTCTGACCTACATCACCAAAACTATACAACCTCCGGATTAGCATTGTGTAACCTACGTTAGAACAATTGTGGAACAATAAAGTACGTAAACTCCGTAGATCGCCAATAAGAACAATAGAAACAGTGAAAGTGCAGCAGCACCGGACCGCAGCCATTGTTACATTCATTGTTCTAAAAGTCCTTGACGCAATCAGTTTCAAGAATTATTTCTCGCAAACTTGATGTACCTGTATCTACCTCTACGACACAATCCGGCATTGTTCAACTTCCGTTTTGTCAACGGTGACCAATCCTATCATCCAAAACACAGTTTAGACCATTGATACTAAAATCGAGCAGCACAATTCACTGCCATCTGTCGACACACTTTAAAACTAAATATGAAGATTTGTAAAAATACGATATAATGTATTTAAATATAGATAAATGTTTTTTTTTTATTTGCATTAATTATTTTGATGATTTTGACCCATGTTCTTTCACTGATATGCGTTAAAATTGTTAAATAACAAACGAAACCGTCAACGCCATCTATACGACTGTAGGCCAAAACTAGTAGCGCCCTCTGAACGAGAATCAAATTTTCTTGATTTTCGAGGCACGTTTTTTCCTTAGACTGTATCCATCTATTACGGAGTTATATCTTATATTTTTGCTATTGGTTCAATCGATAATTAACTAAATAACAAAAATGTTAGTATTTTCACATTAAAAATAACATTTAACACTAAAAACCTTCGACATACTTCGTTAAATCAGTGCCACCACAGTCAGCAATCAGACCAGATCAGTGCAATCAGTGCTTCGTTAATAATAATGATCTCTTCCAGACAACCTTAAAATCGTTAAATGAGTCCAACCTATCTAGTTAAGAACCATTTTCGATTTTAAAAAAACTGGCTCAAATCGGTTCACCTGTTGGGAAGCTACGATTCCACGGTTAAACTAGGGATCGCAAATATTATAAACTTTCAGGTATTCGAATATTCGATTTTTTTCTGACGAGATATTCAAATAATATATTCGATACAGGATCGCTTAGATTAGTTGGGCAGGTTGGGTATGATCAAATTTGCGAATTGCGAGTAGGGGCAAGGTTTAGGCTTGCACTGAATAAACAGAATGACCCTTTAAATTAAAACTTACGTAACGTTGCTTTTACCTACAGTATTGCAAAAAGCATTAGCCGCACCGTAAAAATAACACACATTGATTTCGTTTTCTTTGAAATTGAGTAAGGTTTGGCTGTAATTTCACGAAGCCTATCGATCGGAATACAGTCAAAATATTATTTCCTTCGCATTTGGGTACCTATCGTTCCTCATTAACTGTAAATACCCGGCAAAATACACATAAACTGTAATTATAGCGGATTAAATAGATTTTAACAAGTAATAAAAAATATTTGAAAAGCGGAAAATATTTGAGCGGCCGAATATTAGAATATCAAAACAGGTCGAATATTCGCCCTAGGTTAAACTTATAACACCCCTCCTTTTCCGTCGGGAGTTATATAGCGAACAAACGCCGAGATTATCCCAGTGTTCCGTGAACGAAACACTTAAGTAAATGAAATATTATGTTACACAAAAAATATAACAGAAATTATTTTATTCCAGATGCGTAAAACTTGGCTTCTTGGATGTAAAACTAATTAATATAATGAGCGGCGAAGCAGTGAAGAAATGCTACTTAAGACTGAGAGGGTTTGCTTATGCCTGGTCTTACTAATAACGATTGCGTTAGCGCAGACATTATGTCCAGCTTCAGATACGATTCTTCCATGCATATGCACCAATCGAAAGGAAGATATTCAAATATGGTAGGTATATGTTGATAATTTTCGTACAAACCTTAAAGCTCTGTGGTCGTTAATCTTAATTTCGTGGTTACAGGTGCACGCACAGCGATTTGCCACAAGTGTTGAAGGGTGTACAAAAGATCGGAGACACCGTCAGAAAATCTATAGATGAACTCATTATAGAAAACAACTATTTACCTTCGCTACCGGGAAAGATATTCCAAAATGTAAAGATACTTCGACTGATGTTGCGGCATAATGGACTGGAAAGGCTATCCGTAGCATGGCTGGAAACTCAGGAGACAAATTTAGTTGAAATATTTATAGTAGAAAATGACTTAAAGAGCATACCGTCGGAAAGTTTGATGAAACTGCAAAACCTTCAAGCAATCACTATACAATCGCACAATCTAAAGAGGATACCTGCCCTCACAGGTATGCCAAGATTGCGCTACATCAACGTCCAATCTGGAAGTCTGAATGCTGTGAATGAGCGCACATTTGAAGGTTTACCCACCGTGGAAAAGCTGTTTATTAAAGGCAGTCCAAATCTTCGAATTATCAAAGAAAATGCTATCTATAATTTACCTAAGTTAAAGAAATTAGAGATAACCAACTGTGGCATAAATGTCATTCACATGAGAGCGCTGTCTCTTCTACCCATGCTGACTGAGATTTCCTTTAGCGACAACAAAATAACGGATGCATCTATGGTTGGAAGAGCTACAAGAGATTTACCAGCTCTGTCTAACTTAAATCTTAATTACAACTTAATTGACAAGTTAAACGAAGGAGCCTTTGTAGACCAGGGAATGTTGGAAAGCCTATTCCTGTCAAACAACAATATTAATGTATTACATCATGGAGCATTTCATAGAGTTCCTAAGTTGAGAGTAGTAGATCTAAATTACAACAACATAAACCGCATTCATCCCGAGTCATTCCTGCAACAATCTGGCAGTGGCGTAGAAGAATTAAATCTCATCGGCAATCAAATAACGCATATCTCAGAATTCAGAGCTTTGTTAGACGCATTACCTCGTTTGAGGTTTTTGGATATGAGTGAAAATTTACTTCAGGACATTCCAAGAGGTGCTCTAAGAGGCCATCCGAGTTTGGAACGTCTTCATCTAAATAAAAATAACATAAAGTTCATACAAGCTGACGCATTTATGGCCATGCCCGCCTTACGAGAATTGCATTTAAGTAATAATTCCTTGACAGATTTTAATGAAGGACCATTTTGGAATTTACCAGCATTAAAGGGTTTAGATTTATCATTTAATTACTTCCAACGTTTACAACCGAAGCTTCTCTACAATTTGCCATCCCTTAGAAGAATTAATCTAAGTAATAATCAATTGACAATGATTGACCCGATTACGTTTATTGAGTCCCCGTTGCTAGAGTACGTAAACATATCAGGCAATGCTTTGGTGTCCATACATCCTGCGACTTTTAGAAACCTGGCTAGCCTTTATGAAATTGACGCAAGTTACAACCGACTGATAGAATTTGTCCCTGGACTACCGAGAGGCCTAGAACAACTATATTTACAAAGGAATCAGATCACTAGCTTGCCAGTACCACCATCTCCAGACTTGGATCTACCATCACTAAGAACATTGGATATTTCGAACAACGGTATTCAAAAAATGCCCCGTGGAAGTATGAAAACCTTACATAACTTACGTAGGCTGTATATGAGACGCAATGGGTTAAGGCAGATAGATCCGATGACCTTTGGAGACTTGGAAAAACTAGAGAAATTAGATCTGGGTGAAAACCAGATAATATCAGTTCACCCTAAAAGTTTTACAAAGCTGCAATACTTAAAACAAGTGAATTTACATGGTAATACCATTGAAAATTTTGACTTTATGGCTGTACAAGACAATGCCGCATTATCAACACTGGATTTTAGTAAAAATAGACTGAAAAGTATAAGTCCGAATATGGTCAGTAAAGCTCTGGATATTGAAATATTGAATATCTCATCCAATAATCTTGTAGAGTTACCTATATCTCTGAATATGCTACCAAAACTTCGTCTATTAGATGCCAGTTACAATCATATAAAATTATTTGATGGCAATGCAATCAACAATATCCATACATTGAAGGAAATAAATATGGTGAACAACAAGGTCATAGAAATACGCTCTAGTAGTTTTGAAGATCTGAGAGAGCTGGAAACTATACATTTTGATAGCAATCAAATAGAAATCATTCACCCGAAAGCGATTATTAACCTTCCAAATCTTGTTTCCATACATTTGAGCAGAAACCATATAATAGATCTACCGGATAGAGTTTTCTCAAATCTCCCAAAGTTAAGGATTATTGAGTTGCAAGGGAATCGGTTGCAATACATCTCCTTGCGGGCATTTGAGAACCTCCCGCTAGTTCAGTATTTGAACATGAGTAATAATCAGTTGACGAATATCGATAATTCAGGACTCCGACAACTCGCGTCCTTAGAAGTACTGGACCTTAGTTTCAATAAACTGAACAAGGTCACAAGGACTTCATTTCAGTATATGGAATGGCTGGTGGAGCTCAACCTAGACAACAATCTGATCTGCTACATCGGTGGCCAGCCGTTCGACTTCATGCCGCGGCTGAAGGTGCTCTCGCTGCAACACAACAAATTGACATCAGTCGGCGAACCGGTATTTGCGAAGTTGAGGAATAATATCGCTATTTTGGATATTGATGGTAAGTTGGTCCCATAAAAAATCCTCTTACTTCTACCTACTTATACACCTCTGTTATAGGTATTTGTAACTAGCGACCCGCCCCGGCTTCGCACGGGTAAATTTTAACAAATTATACACCTAAACCTTCCTCAAGAATCACTCTCTCGATAGGTGAAAACCGCACGAAAATCCGTTTAGTATTGTTGAGTTTATCGCTAACATACAGACAGACAGTCGCGGCGGGGGACTTTGTTTTATAAGGTGTATAAGATTTACATGGCGGTATGATATGTGACGCTAGCGGAACGAATACACCCACGATTAACTTTATATCATATCATTTCATTTTCAGGAAACCCGCTAATTTGCAACTGCAGAATAGTTTGGCTGAAATCCTGGCTGGCAGAATCATCCTCTATAGGGCCTAAATGTGCCGACGGAACCTACGTGAAGGGAATGCCGTTCTCGAGAAGCGATTGCGCAAACACCCCTACAGGCGACGAGGATTTGAGATCTTGTGTAGCCCTCGAAAACGAGGCACTACTCCCCAATTTGGCAACATCTCAAGTGTTCTCCACAATGGACAAAATAAAGGATTACACCCAACAAATCAAAAATAACTACCACATCAACAAACTCAATAGACCTTCTCCTGAAGAGTCAGAATATTTCTACGATGAATACGTAGATTATCCGTACAACGAAACCCTTATCGACGGACTCAACGAGATAAACGCGCAAAATAAAAATAAGTCACATTACACACCAGGAGACACACCTACTCTTTATGCAGAGATGAAGAATACTACTAAGAAAAATCCTGCTCCTGATGCAGGTAGCAGCGGCTTTACGTTCTTCGGGATGCCTTTACCTACTATCAACATGGGACAGTTGCTTAATACGGGACGCAAGATAGACTGGCAAGAGAACAAGCAACAAAATCCTGCAGATAAATACCAAACACATGAGCCTCCAAAGTTCGAAACAGGTGGTTTTTCACCCATACTCCCAACTACAGCTACTGGTTTCAAACCAATAACAAACCCTGACATGACTGTGTCACACAATGCCGTCGCGAACGTGGGTGACGCGAAATACAGCGCCAAAGGCAGTGTGCAACACAGTGTTGTAGGATCATCAACAAAACCGCCAGTAAACACAGTTCAGAGGAACTCTACACATCAGAAAATGAAGAGCGAAATTCATGAGATTCAAGCATTTTTGAATGATGATAACAGTACTCATGTAGCTTACAACAGAACTAAAGCTATAGAAGAACAAAAGATCGACCCTAATAACATCAGCAAGTACAATCTGATGGAATCTAATTTGACAGTGAATCACATAACGGAAAAAGAGGGCTTACTGATTACTACAGACACCAGCAATGACATGTCTTTGCAGGCCTGGCTGGAGACAAGCACCCAGCCATTCATAAGCCCTACTGTGACATCTAAGCCCCCTATAAAGAAACATATCGAAAATAACCCACCAACAGCATTGTCAGCCATTCTAGTACCTAACAATGAGGAATTAGCAAGACGGAACTATACTAAAAGACCGGCCACTATAACAAAAGTGACAATGCCTCATGCTGAGCATTATGACAATCATGACAACTATTTGCCAGTAATCAACAGAGAGGCTAAAACAAGGTTTTCTGAATTACCTAATATAGGGAATACAAAGACTAGACAGGCGGATGACAGAGACTGGTACTATAAGAATTACAATAACTCTAATTTAGAGCCGTATATTGCTCCGGGAGTGCACAACTCAGGGGGTGATATTGTTAAAGTTAAGATTTACATAGTTTTAGTTGGATTATGTTTGAAACTGTATCATTAGAAAATAAATGTGTTTCTTATTGAATAAAACAAAATGTGAAATTAAATTTTAAACTTCACTGAACTTGGAAACATTTTGAGAAAATGGAAACCAAAATACTGTTGACATTACTGAGCAGTACCTAATTAATACTACAGTTATTGAAAATTGAGAAAATCTATCAATATTTCTATATCTTTCCTATATGGTGCTGTTTTGGAAATACTATGAACATAAAGTATAGCAAATGATCAATTGTGAAAACTATTCTGATTGAAACAGTTACAATTATATAAAAGTTTCCTAACTAAGGCTAATGTAGGATGAGATAATAATAAAATGGAAATAAATACAATAATATTTGTATTATTTTACACATTAAACAAATCTCCTTTACAATCATTCTAGGTATTAATTTTATTATCACAAAGATTAAATAATTACTAATTACCCATTCTGTACAAAGTGTTTTCTGAGCTTGTCCAAAGCCTTATATCTGTGAGATATTGTGTTCTTCACTTCCTTTGCTAATTCTCCATAAGTCTTGTCATAACCTTCGGGTTGGAACACACAGTCCCAGCCAAAGTCTCTTCTGCCTCGTGGTTCAACAATTTCTCCTTTTGTAATTCCTTGGAACAAGATCACTTCAGCATCTTCACTTTCTCCAGAACTGTATGCAAAAGTGCATATAGCTTGAGCAGACTTATCCTCCCATCCAGCTAATAACTTTGTTAAACCCTCTGGCTCTAATTTTTCTAAAAACCATTTGATGTACGGCCCGGGGAGACCTTTCAAAGCATTGTAACAAAGACAGGTATCCTCAACTATGACGGGCCTCTTCAGAAGGCGTGCCGCTTCTTGGCACTTCTTGATTGATATTTCATCAACTTCACCCTGTAGTTCTGGCAGGTCTAGCTTATGACTGACCAACTCTAAGGGAAAGGTTTTACCCAAAATAGCACAGAGCTCTTCTAACTTCTTAGCGTTGCCGGTCACAAACGTTAACGTTCGTTGCGCCATGATTTCAGCGATATTTATGTAAGAAGTATAAGTTATGAGTGTAGAAAATTGATTTATTGTTTAATCGCTTAACTTTATACTGTTCAAAGAAAATATTATTATGAGTTTTGACCCAAAAAATAAAAATTAACCTTACTCAACAACACACTTCGATTCAAATCGTAGTTGACAATTGACATTGACATGAGAGTACGAGACATGACCATTATGACATTGACGTTTGATTTTTGATGACAAATCAAACGGGGTCCTATCTTGGTCCTATCATAGACACGGATTTAGATTTTAATAAACCGGATGGAGTACACGGGCCAAAAAGTGTGTCCACATGAGAAGTCAAAGTGGGCGGTTGCATCTCTTTCTAATTAGGGTGACCATAAGTCATATGTATGTGGGATATTAGGATAAGTTGGAATGTATAGTTTGGCCAAGATCTTTTTTCATTCATGCATAGGAAGTCAGAGAGAATGGATATAGTTTTTTTCTCCTCTGTAAAACGCTTCACAAAACCTTACTTAATTTTGTCGTTATAAAAGCTGTTACTGATGACAGACAGACTGACAGACGGACAGCGGAGTCTTAGTGATAGGGTCCCGTTTTTACCCTTTGGGTACGGAACCCTAAAAATGGTCACTTTTTTTCATTTGTAGTCTGCCTCTTTCGCACTCATGGTATGTTCATATACGTAATGGCTTCTCTTTTGCACACTTCAGCTATTCTTTAAGCGTCATCGTAGTTAATTGCACCATTTTTTTTAATTTGCCGCCTTCGTGTACTGACGGAAATGTGTGTTCAACTTATATAGAATATTATGTATAAATGTGTCTGTAATATTTAAGGATTTTGGATTTAAAATACCGAAATAAAGATATACTTACATTAAGTAAGTACATAGGTAATAAGAACTCTGTAAGGCCGATTCACATCGTGCCGACATCATAGTCACCCTAAAGTTTGACAATGTTTTCTTATATTTTTATCGTAAACTTTAATAGTTGAGGCTTACCTGTGAAAAGATATACCACAATCAACAAAACTTTCACTTCTGCAACCTTTCACACAACATCTTTTACCCATTTTATACTTTATTTCGCAAATAAATCTTGAGCGCCGCCATTCATGTATTTTGAAAATTTCTTTATCAAGTTGGGGATACCAATTAATATTCAAAGTTACTACAATGTCTACCATATTAAAATTAATGTATTTTTTGTTGTACACATGCTTGGTTAAATCAGTTAATAATATTGACATTATAACTATTTACAAATTACGTAAAATATATCAGAACCGCACTCTGAATATAGCACTTAAATAATATAAGAAGGTATTTAATTTTAGTAGTTATTGATATAAATACTACCAAAATGGTATTTTTTTAACATTGGCAACATGTGCGAGTGGGACACCGCGACCCACTTTTACTAACTCATGTGGACCGTTTTCTCTAGTTTGGTACGAACACCTTTCTGGCTCGGTGATAAGGTTCAATTTAGTATGGCAAAAAAAGTGACAGCTCGCTCCTGTTTAGGGTATAACTTCATGATCATAGATGGTAAGGGCCCTCCACACTCATGCGCGAATCACGGCGCGAAGCCGCGAACGACCAGCGACCAGCTATATATATATTTTTTTCTTTTTATTTACTGACAATTTGGTTTGACCAACTGTATAATATATATAGTTGGTCAAGCAAATCTTATCAGTAGAAAAAGGCGGCAAATTTAAAAAATGTAGGCGCGAGGGATATCGTCCCATAGAAAATTTGAATTTCGCGCCTTTTTCTACTGACAAGATTTGTTTGTCCCACTATAGGTACAATTACAAATATTTAAACAAACAAATAAATGTCCTTACCAGGATTAGTGTTTTTAACAGTATCTCGACTAAACTGTATTAATCATAGACAATTTCTATTTACCATCGACAAGCAAACAAGATGAAGGAAGATGACTGTCAAATTTTAGTTGACTAGCGGATAGGCATCGTTGTTGGCGAATTATTTATTGTGATTTTAGTTTTATCTCCGTTTGCTGAAGTACCTGGGTATCTTCAATATAATTTTAGTTGATTAAGCAACAGATCAACTTATTTTCAAGATGCCTAGCCAAGAAGTAGTGACCACAAAAGTGGTTGTTCATCCTCTAGTTTTACTTAGTGTCGTGGATCATTTTAACCGAATGGGTAAAATTGGGAACCAGAAACGTGTAGTAGGTGTCCTACTTGGTTGCTGGCGAGCTAAGGGTGTCCTGGATGTATCGAACAGTTTTGCAGGTTAGTAACCTTTAGATATCTGCAGTCTCATTACTCTCATTCCTTTCTAGATGCTATGTTAAAGAATGCGTTTTCTTACCCAGTTACTTACAACGTTACAACATAATGACTTAACATGCTATTTTTTACACTTTCAATTGCTATTTATTGTTATTAGGTCAAAGATTACAGACATTAAGGTTTCAGTTTCCTAGTAATAAATAGCGCAAAATGGGTCATTGTTCACAAAAGGATCACCAACCACAATTAACCTACAGTTAAAAAGCAGCAGTTATTGTGATTATTTTGTATTTTGCCTGTGGTAACTTAAGGCCTACATAAACTGCAATTTTTATTTTGTTTGATGAATAAAGCCTTTTTGTGACAATTACACTATTCAAAAGGATACATTTAAATAGTTAAGTATTGGTATAAATAAGAATAAGAATTGTTTATTGCCACATATCCAGAACTACAAAATAAAAGAAAATAAAATTACATAGAATAAGAAAAACAATTATTAATTTATAAGTACAATCAAATTTGAATATATTGAGCTAAGGGTTTCCAGTCTCAGCGTGAGTAAATAATTGTGAAACCTTAAGTAAATAAGTAAAAATAAAATATAAAGACTATTAATAAGACCGATAAGACCGCCTGTTGTTGCTTAGTTCGCTATGTTAATTATAATGTATCTAAATTTGTTTTAATTATGCACAATAAAGAATATATTACTATTATTATTTGTATCTCCTCGGATTTCACGGGCCTATAAATCCCGGTCTTTTGATAGGCTTGTGTTGCGTAGATCCAACACGTAGAGGCCCCTTGGAGAGCTTTAATGTCATGTAACCCACAAAAGTCACCTACAGCGAATATATAGTTTACAGTTAAGAATCTTAAAATCCATTGTACCACTAAAAATCAAATATAAACATAAACATAATTATGATAACTTATTCCAACATTGTAGAATAAAGAATGTGTATGATAAAGTGAAACTAGCGATAGTATTAGAATATAGACATAAATTGGAAAGTCTGAATAGGTATGACAGGCCAACTAACCTTAGAGTACTGTTAAATAAAAAATATTTCAATATACCAAGTAGCAACAACTATTATGGGCAAAGAGTCTGGTCGAGTTATTTGCCACACATCTTAAATAGTCTTCCTAGAGATATAATAGATAATTTAGAAGAGGGTAAGCCCCATAAAATTAAAATCATGATAAAAAAGCACTGCCTGAATATTTAAGTTAACCTCATAATTGTCTATATATAGCATATTATACGTGTTAAATAAATAAATAGTAATAATATAAATGTAATAGAAATATTAGAATTAAGACCATACTTAGCATACAATCTATTAGAATGTAGATTAGGCTAAGTCTGTAAATAGTCTTTGTAATCTTTCTTGAAATAAACAGTTTAAATTTTTTTTTTTTTTTTTTATGTAGAACGTCTGCTGGAACCCGTTCACAGGTGCAACAACAGACACCCATGAACCGGTCGCAGCAGGCATTGGGACTATTGTAGAAAAAGTGAACAGTATACCGGTCTATGGATTGAAGTTTGGGTGGATAATGAGACTGGGCTATTGAAAAGAAGTCTGGACACCTGCCATAACAATGCTAACACACGTTATCGAGGCAGGTGGTGACTTGCCGCTTACTAGATGGGCCCCTGAAACTGCCGTCGTGAAGACGACCAGGAGCAACACCGGTGTGAGCGGCTCAGGGGTGTCGAGAGGTGTGCGCCGCTTTCTACCCAGTGTCTGATGTTAACAGCCACTGTGCCAACTCGCGTCTTATGCATCTTTCACTTCCACCCCTGGAGCTTATAGCTCTTACGACTCCCCTCTGGACGGCCAATGAAGGCAAGCCATTACGTAAAATAAGTCATGCGAGTCCCCTTGGGGTCCACTCCGACCGACGAAGGCACGCCGGAGACGGAGACCCTGACCGACTCTCTGGAGCACTCGGGTCCGTGGGGTCGTCACTCCCCAACAGCTCGCCACAAGCTGCCCTGCGGGCTTATTATTGTTATTATTAATGTTACCCTTTCAACATAAACCCATTTAGATGTTTTAAGATACTAGGTGTCATTAAAACTTTCAATTAACAGTTGTTTCATGATATTTCTTCTCTATTTTCCAGTTCCATTTGATGAAGATGACAAGGATAAGTCTGTCTGGTTCCTCGACCATGACTACCTGGAGAACATGTATGGTATGTTCAAGAAAGTTAATGCTAGAGAAAAGGTAGTAGGCTGGTACCACACTGGCCCAAAATTACATCAGAATGATGTAGCTATCAATGAACTGGTCAGGCGTTACAGCCCTAATTCCGTTCTAGTCATCATTGATGCTAAACCAAAAGACCTTGGTCTTCCTACTGAGGCTTACCGAGCTGTAGAAGAGGTTCATGATGATGGTAGCCCAACAACCCGCACCTTTGAACATGTACCCAGTGAAATTGGTGCTGAAGAGGCAGAGGAGGTTGGTGTTGAACATCTACTGAGAGACATCAAGGATACAACAGTCGGAAGTCTCTCTCAAAGAATCACCAATCAGCTGCTTGGCTTAAGAGGCTTACACTCGCAGCTGACTGAAATTAGAGATTATTTGCTTCAAGTTGGCCAAGGTTCCTTACCTATGAACCATCAAATCATCTACCAATTGCAAGACATATTTAACCTGCTTCCCGACATTGCCAATGACAATTTCATTGACAATCTGTACATCAAAACTAATGATCAGTCTCTTGTTGTGTACCTGGCTGCTCTTGTAAGGTCAATCATTGCTCTACACAACCTTATCAACAATAAGATCACTAATAGAGATGCGGAAGAAGGCAAGAAAGAAGAGGCAAAGAAGGAAAAGAAGGATAAAGAAGATAAAGATGAGAAGAAAACAGAAGATAAAGCGAAAGTTGATAAAAAAGATGAAAAGAAGAAGTAATTTAGAATGAGTGTTAGATTAAGTTGTTTGTATGCTGAATTATTTTAAAATAAATTGTATTTACTAATTTCAAATTTGTTTTTTGTTTCAAATAATCTTAAAATATCTAGTTATTTTCATAACAACAATATCCATTTTTAGGGTTCCGTACCCAAAAGGTAAAAACGGGACCCTATTACTAAGACTCTGCTGTCCGTCTGTCCGTCCGTCTGTCTGTCTGTCACCAGGCTGTATCTCATGAACCATGGTAGCTAAACAGTAGAAATTTACGCAGATGATGTACTTCTGTTGCCGCTATAACAAGAAATACTAAAAACAGAATAAACTAAATATTGAAGTGGGGCTCCCATACAATAAACGTGATTGTTTTGTCGTTTTTTGCGTAATGGTACGGAACCCTTCGTGCGCGAGTCCGACTCGCACTTGGCTGGGTTTTTAATATAATATTTTTTTTTTACATTTTAAGTAAGTAAATTGTAATTTAAATGATGTTTACATCTTTTATCTGAAGTTACTCATGGCTATCATTTTATGCATTTTTATCATCTTTCAATAAGATTAAATCACATGGTGATCTAAAAAGATTTCATTAATTAAAAACTATTGTAATCTATTAGGTACAAATGCCGATAGCATGCACCAATCAAGTAATCCATGTATGACAAATGATAGTCAAGTAGGATATCTCTAAATATGATAACTTGATAAGCGCTGAATTATCTGTATATCGTGTGATAAGGCGGAAATATTGATGTGGACAGTCTTGAAGCAAACATTATACAGGTAATGTACCTAGTGATGGAATTAAAATTTTATATGTGAATCTCAAAGGAGCGGTAAAATGGCAGACAGGATCCAATTATCGGTAAATATTAACATAATATTAACGAATTCTTTTGTAGAAGCCACAAAATCCAAAACCCATTTTCTTGATAATATTATATCAACATAATGGGTTTTCTGGAATTGCGTTTAATATTTTTGAGGTATTGTTTAGTATTTTAACTAAACTATCCGAACGTGTACCTAATAAATAAATGAATTTAACACGAATTAAAAAGTGTAGGGTAAACATACCTATTCTTGGCATTGGCACCCCACCCCAGTATAATTAAGCCGTGTTTATGTGTGCAATGCCGTGTATATCCCAGACACTAAAATGACAAAACGATTGGCCAATTTACTATCCATACATTGTGCTTTTGACATAAGTCGAACAAATTAGGGCAATCCAACTGATATTTTAATCTACTTTTATTCCAAATACTAAAATGACTGATCAGTTGGCTAATCATAATTAACTATTATGTTTTTGTTAATTTAGTTTTTAAGACAATTTTGCTGTGCCCTAACAGGGTATCATGTACCGCTACCGACTATATTTTATTTACCACCTGTATGTAATGAACATGATTGCAATAAATAATAGTAGATTGTGTCACAAGGGAGCAAAATGACATATTTACGGCGAGGGCGTACAATTGAATCCTAAACGAAGAGAAGGATTCTATAATAGAATCCTGAGCGTAGCGAGGGGTTCTAATAGAATCCTGAGCGTAGTGAGGGATTCAAGTGTTAACGCCTAAGGTGAAAATAATTTTGCTACCATGTGCCACATACTGCTTTTCACATCACCTATGAGGAAATTACATACATATTCATTAGGTTTCAAAACATTATTATTTTAAGCAAAAATCGATACGGACAAAGTGCCAAAAATATGTATACACGACCTTATCGATATTTTCAGACGTGACTGTACTGACAAATTAAAAGTACCTACAGCTCATAATTATGTACCTAATATCTTTTCAAAGACAGCAGCAAACACCTAAAATGATACAATGAAAATCAAGTACATTATTTTTGTAGATTTTTCTGGTAACAAATTAGCTCTTACCCCTTTGAACCAAATCTTCGGAAGAACACTATGAAGACTGATATCACTTATATTTATTATTATAAAGTTATTGATTTAAACTAAGTATTTACAAATTTATACACAATACAGAACCGCATTAAATTATGCTTTGTGAAATATTTGTACAAAACACAGATTACTAAGTAGATACTACGTACAAAACTTTTTAAATATCTTCTTCTTCTTCGTCGTAACCTCATGGCTGAGGGACGTGACGAGTGTGGACACTCTTCTCCAGTGCTCTCCAGGCCGCTCTGTCTTGGGCCCAGTGCATGCTAGCCTGCAGTGTGGCGTTTGACCGTTTGTCACTGCTGTTTTAAATATAAACTTTTTAAATTGCATAGACAAGTATGGCTGCGTTTAAGGAGACCTAAAATGTCAAAATAAAAATTAAATTATTAAACTAATGTGTTTTTACGTTTCTTTGTAAATATTACGCTAATTAATTAATTTACTTAATTTAAATATGCTATTAATTAATTCAAAATACGCTAATTACATTTATTGTTTACAATTACAACAAAATATTATTTAAGTTTAAAAAATTGTATGCACGTAATCGATTATAAAGAAATTGTAATCGATTATAGGCATACTAATTTCATATGGCTTTGTGTCAATATTTCATACTGGCAACAAAATGTCCTTGAACAGAAAAGTGCCACTTTGATCCCTCCTAGCAGGGAAGAAAAGTTCCCTTTTCGAATAGGTGATGTGAAAAAATAAATGAATGAATGAACTACCTAAGCTACCCCAATCATCTTGTTTTTGTACCAATGTTGTAAAGTCGACGTCAAAGATATATATACATTTTTGCACCTTATTACGACGGATTAAGGTGCAAAAATATCTTTGACGTCGACTGTGCTAAAATGACAGCTCATATTGGTGTATTTAAACTTATCCAGTATCCAATCATCCTGTTTTTATTTTTTATACCAATGAATTTTGTACTTTAAATGAAAGATAAATCCATGATCAAACGGATAAATTCCTGTTTTTATTTGTTATACCAATCAATATTGTACTTAAAATGACAGATAAATCCATGATTAATCGGATTAATTTGGGCAATCAAACTGTCGTTTTAGAATTTTGGATATAGAAACAAGGATAAATAAGAGAATAAGACATGATTTTAAGGTCTTTTAGGTAGTCCTGCCGAATTTTTGGATGCCAACATCTGTTATTTTATTAGGATTCAAGCAAGGCGATAGGTAAACCTACCTATCCTAAAATACCTAATGATGTACCTTATCTTCTTCATTTATTGATGATTACGAGTACTTACCTATGATTTTTACTATAAGTAGTAACTACATTACCTACTAGTAACAGTAGTACTATATAATTCTTTTAAATGATTCTAGGATCTAGTCTGGCTAAAACAAGAAAATGCCACAGAGTTCGATCTTCCCATAGCTGTGAAAATATTAAACAGTTCGGGCGACAGGATCCAAGTACGAGATGACGATGGCAAGGTGTTTTCCACTTCAGTACACAATGTCCTTAAACCTTTGCACTCCTCCTCCGTTACGGGGGTGGAAGACATGATCACGTTGGGAGAGCTGCAAGAACACACGATCCTAAGGAACCTCCATGTGCGGTACAATCAGCAACTGATCTATGTGAGTAAAATTCTTAATGTTTCTCTTTTGTTCAAGTATATACCTAATACTGTGTTTTGTCGACATTTAAGTACCATTAGCTGTATTCAATTTTTATTGTTAACAGCTTATGACATGTCCACTTTTAATTTCTACGGCAGTTCATTTACCGTGACATAGCCACGTTTAGTTTAGATTGAAATTTTTAGACATACACCGGATCAATGTTAATAGCAATCAACCCATACGAAATCCTGCCAATATACACAATGGATCAGATACATTTCTATCAAGAGATAGGAATGGGCGAGATTCCGCCGCACATCTTTGCCGTCGGCGACAACTCATACAGAGAGCTGTTAGATACTGCGTCCAACCAGTGCATCGTCATCAGGTATCTACTACACGTATATAAACTTATCTAAACATTCTAAACCCAAACATGAATTACTTACTTATGTTTTCTAATAGGTATGAACCCTGATTTGGCTGTTGTTATTCCAGTCGAGAAAGCTACTAGATAGGGTGTGAATTGCTACCGAACAGACTAGATATTATTTGACGACCGGTCTGGCCTAGTTAGTACTACTAACTAGGCCAGGCCGGTACTAACTTAGTAGTGACCCTGCCTGTGAAGCCGATGGTCCTGGGTTCGAATCCCGGTAAGGGCATTTATTTGTTTGATGAGCATAGATATTTGTTCCTGAGTCATGGGTGTTTTCTATGTATTTAAGTATTTATATGTTATAAATTACTAAAATAATTCCAATTCAGCTTGAACATTATGGTTTTTATTACTGACACATTCAGTTGATAAGAATTAAGTAAGGTGTGATGTAGATAACTAATTTAAATTACCTTTCCGGTACCTATTCAGGAGAATGATTAGATTAGGTACTTTTCTAGCAAAGAATGTCAAGAATGCAACTTCAAGATAAGTAGGTAATAATAATATAGTAGGTATGACAACTTTAACGTCATTACTAAGGGGAATCCCAGGTTTGGTGAGGTTCTGGAAAACAATAACCTTCCTGAATTATTACCTATGAGCTTCATATATTTCTTTTACAGTGGAGAAAGTGGCGCTGGAAAAACAGAAAGTACAAAATTATTGCTACAATATTTAGCAGCCGCTAGTGGTAAACATTCTTGGATCGAGCAACAAATTCAGGAGACAAATCCAATCCTTGAGGCGTTTGGAAATGCTAAAACTGTCAGAAATGATAATTCATCTAGATTCGGCAAATACATCAACATATATTTTAGTAACAAAGGTGTAATTGAAGGCGCCAACATAGATCAGTATCTACTGGAAAAAACTCGTATTGTTTTTCAAAGCAAAGGTGAAAGAAATTACCACATATTCTATTCTCTGGTGACTGGATTAGCGGCCGATGAAAAAAAGAAACTCGAGCTAGGTCATCCAGCTGAATACAACTATTTAAACTCGGGTAACATGCTAACAGCCGACGGTCGCAATGATGGCGTAGAATTTGCTGACATTAGATCAGCGTTCAAAGTTCTTAATTTCCCTGACAACGAAGTGTGGGGAATCTTTAGCCTTCTTGCAGCAATCTTGCACCTGGGAAATTTAAAATTCAAATCATTTAATTTCAATAATATCGAATCATCTGAAGTTGCTGACGCGGTGAATGCAAATAGAATTGCATCACTCCTAGGGGTGAACAAAACCAAACTCTGTGACGCCTTGACGAGGAAAACTTTTGTAGCACACGGGGACAAGGTGGTTTCAACGCTTACAGTGGCTGCGGCCGCGGAAGGTCGGGATGCCCTTGTTAAAGCCATATACGGCCATATATTCGAATATGTAGTAGAAGTTATTAACAGAACATTGCACAAAGACCAACAACTGTCCAGCAATTCCGTTGGTATATTAGATATTTTTGGTTTTGAAAATTTCGAAAACAACAGTTTTGAGCAACTCTGCATCAATTATGCCAACGAAAACTTGCAACAGTTCTTTGTAAGACATATTTTCAAGCTTGAACAGGAGCAATACGAGAAAGAAGGCATTACATGGACTAACATTAATTACAAGGATAATCAAGATAATCTGGACATGATTGGGCTAAAGCCAATGAATTTGCTATCACTCATCGATGAAGAATCGAAATTTCCAAAAGGAACTGACATAACACTTTTATCCAAGCTTAGTAACAATCATAGCAACAACAATTGCTATATTACTCCAAAATCAAGCCATGAACACAGCTTTGGGGTAAAACACTTTGCTGGAGATGTCACTTACCAAATAAAAGGTAAGAAATCGTTTATATAATCAAATTCATTATACTAATACATTTTAATGGCCTGTGAAAGCAATTCCGGAACTATAAGTAGGTACCTAATTTTTTTTTGTAGGCTTCCTGGATAAAAATAGGGATTTGCTGACAGCAGATGTTAAGGAGATGGTTCTGGATTCTAGTAACGTATTCTTAAAAGGCTTGTTTGGTACTGAAGTCGTCTCTAACCAAAGTGGCAGTCGGAAGACGGTCTCACTCAGCTACAAGTTCAAAACGTCTCTTGATTCTCTAATGAAAACTTTGTATGCCTGTCATCCCTTTTTTGTAAGGTGTATCAAACCGAATGAATTTAAAAAGCCACAAGTAAGTAACATTATATGGTGATGATGTTAAAACCAGTTTATTTTGTTTACGTATTTATATTTGACAATATTTTTTTGCAGGTATTTGATAGAGCTCTATGTGTTCGCCAGTTACGATATGCTGGCTTAATGGAAACTGCGAAAATAAGACAAGCAGGATTTCCGATCCGCTATTCTTATTCAGAATTCGTCCACCGGTATCGGCTAATCGTACCAGACGTCCCGCCGGCTGAGAAAACAGACTGTAAAAATGCCACAAAGAAGATTTGCACAGAAGTATTGAAAGATCAAGAGTTCAGGCTTGGCCACACAAAAGTTTTCCTCAAGGATATGCATGATGCGATACTGGAAGAGCTGAGGCATAAAGTGCTAATAAATGCAGTGATCAAAGTACAAGCCAATGCTAGACGATTCATTCACAGAATGAGGTTCTTAAAGATGCGACAGGCTGCTATCACGCTGCAAAAGCACTTCCGCGCTCGTGGATATAGAAACAGATACTTAGTAATGAAGAGAGGGTATTTGAGAGTGCAGGCGGTAGTTCGATCGAGGGAACTCAGAAAGACCTTCATAAACATGAGGAAGTTCTTTAGGAAACTCCAAGCACACAGCAGAGGCCATCTTATTAGGAAACTTATTAAAGATAAAGGTCATATCATTAAGGCTAAGTTGGTGCAATTTAAGAAAGAAAAAGAAGAACTAGAGCGGTCTGGGCAAGCTGATACTAAAGGTGCTGAGGATGATTATGAAAAGAAAGTAACGGAACTTATGAGATCTATCTGGATTGTTAAGGACGTTCCAGTTGAGAACCAGCGTCATAGCACAGCGGTTATTGATGACAGATATGTTGATGATGTGTTTGGATTCTTAAAGGATACAGCAACGCCGGCTGGTACCGTACGCGTGCCTAGATACGGAATTGTAAGTAAACTCTTTGTGTATGTAATTATCTGCATAGATTTTGTATGTATTAAATATTTTAATACAATTTTGATTTCTTCAGACTTCTAAACCAGTAGTGTCAAACGTAATTCCACTCCCACAAGAACAAGAGGACGAGGAGGAGTTTGATGAATTCAACTTTAGAAAGTTTGCTGCCACATACTTCTTGGGCAATACTAGTCATCAGTATTCGAGGAAACCTTTGAAGCAATCTTTGCTGGAACTTCCATCCCCTATGGACAAAATGGCGTCACATGCTTTGTGGATTACTATTTTAAGATTCATGGGGGACATGGCTGAGCCAAAATATGTGGATGATAAAATTGACAATGTTCCCGTTATGATCAAATTGTCTGACACGCTCGGTCGGGCTTTCCAGAAGAGCAAAGACTTTGAGGTAATTTTTATTAAATGCATATTGTTTTTACGAGGTATACATTACTTACATACAATGCCAATTATGTAATACATGATGATTTTTAATATATAATATTTCTTAAATTTTAGGAGCTCTTGAAATTGAAAGAAATGAACAATGGTAACGATAGCAGAAACAAACTAATTCAAAAGACACTGAAACGACAGAACAAATTCAACGATGAGCTAATGATGAATTTGATGAAAGATGAAATTAATAATGATATGTATAATAATTGGTTGAATGCTCGAAGAAGCACTAACTTGGAAAAACTACACTTTATAATAGGTCATGGCATCATCAGAAAGGAACTGAGGTAGGTGTACATAGTTGGCATATTAGGAGAATTGTCCATATATGGAATTTTAGTCTGTTATTCCACTGTTATTCGAATGTAAATTAAACATGAATGGCGTTTTGTTTCAGAGATGAAATTTTCTGCCAATTATGCAAGCAACTAATCAATAATCCCTCTAAGGCCTCTCATGCAAGAGGGTGGATCCTGCTCTCTTTATGTGTTGGTTGTTTTCCACCGTCCGAAAGATTTGTCAAGTACCTAAGGTCGTTTATACGCAGCGGCCCTCCTGGATACGCTCCTTATTGTGAAGGAAGACTAGTAAGAACATTTAAAAATGGTCCTCGTTCTCAGCCACCCAGTTGGTTAGAGTTGCAGGCAACCAAAACCAAGAAGCCCATCCTTCTTATTGTTACTTTAATGGATGAATCCACGAAAACTGTGCAATCTGATTCAGCGACAACATCTGAGGAGGTGTGCCAACAGATTGCAGAAAATATTAACTTGAATGATATGTTCGGATTCTCATTGTATATCACTCTTTACGATAAAGTGCTGTCGTTAGGTAGTGAAGGAGAACATATCATGGATGCAATTTCGCAGTGTGAACAATTCGCAAAAGAGCAGGGGACACCAGAAAAGAGTGCCCCATGGAGGCTGTTTTATAGAAAAGAAGTATTCACCCCGTGGCACAATCCTGCGGAAGATCCTGTGGCTACTAACTTAATTTACCACCAGATCGCTAAAGGCGTAAAGTTTGGTGAATATAGATGTGATGCGGAAAAAGATTTGGCCATAATTGCTGCTCAACAACATTACATTGAATATGGACCTCGCATAGATCCAAATATTTTAAGAAAAGTTATTGTCAACTATATTCCAAATCACTTTATACAGTCCAACGATGTAGCATTGACCAAATGGGAACACCTTGTAACAAAAGCGTTTGAATCTTCGCAAAGTATTCAGTCTAAGATAGATCCGTTGCGATGCAAAGAAGATATTGTAATATTTGCTAAATTAAAATGGCCTATGCTATTCTCCAGATTCTTCGAGGCTGTTAAAATTAAAGGAGAAATGATTAATAAGGATGTAGTAATAATTGCTGTGAACTGGACTGGAATTTACGTGGTTGACCAGTTAGAACACATACTTCTAGAAATGTCCTTTGCTGAAGTTACCTACGTTGCTTACAATGCTGACAAAAATTATGACAACGTGGGCACGATAACGTTAAGAACGATACAACAGGAAGAATTAGTATTCCAAAGTGTAGATGCGAGTGAGATGAGTTCACTGATCATCTACTTAATTGACGGTTTAAAGAGAAGGTCAATATATGTTGTAGCTCAAAGTGATGCACAAGGATACAGTGACGCCTCGTCGTTCTTGCAATATAAGAAGGGAGACCTTATAACACTTTTGCAAGATTGTACTGGAGAAACACTTATGAACGCTACTTGGGGACACGGAGCGTGCAACGGACAGGAAGGTCTGTTTCCAACTGAGCAAGTATATATTTTACCAACCATGTCAGTACCTTCAAATACGATATTAGAAATCTTCAAAAAGGGCAACATTACCACTGACAAAAAAGCGTCCAAGTATAATACTATTCAAAGAAAACGTATGCATACTTTAGAGAAATACTCTAAGGAAAATTTTAGAGAAAATTTCGATATAAATGCCACAGTTCGGAGCACATCAACATTAACTACAGCTAAGAAGGCGATCACCGGTGACTTGTGGGCTCACACCCGTGATCCTATTCGGAAACCACTGCTTAAGAAAATTTTAGGCGATGAAAAAGTTGAGAAATGTGCAGTTGCTATGTTCATCGGTATTCTAAAATACATGGGAGACATGCCAGCACCGAAAGCGAGAAACGTTACCGAATACACAGATGAGATATTCAGATCGGGTGGAACCGATGTCGGCTTGCGAGATGAAGCATATTGTCAAATCATGAAACAGTTGACGAACAATAGGATACAGCTGAGTGAAGAACGCGGATGGGAACTCATGTGGCTCGCTACTGGCGTCTTTGCCCCTGGACAGTCTTTAATAAAAGAACTGGTCGATTTCCTGAAGACTCGACCGCATCCAATAGCTAAGGAATGTCTCAAACGCGTATTCAGAATACAAAAGAGTGGCCCCAGAATGTATGCTCCATATGTGGTAGAAGTTGAAGCCATACAGCACAGAAGCATGCAGATATACCACAAAGTTTACTTCCCAGATGACACGGATGAAGCCTTTGAAGTAGACTCTTCGACTAAAGCGAAAGATCTTTGTGAGCAGATTGCTGGAAGACTTAATATAAAGAACAGCGACGGCTTTAGCTTGTTCGTCAAAATAACTGACAAAGTGTTCTCTGTTCCGGAAAATTATTATTTCTTTGATTTCGTACACGAGCTTGTCGAATGGATGAAGGCATCGCGGCCTGTCCGCGCCGGTAAGTTCTCGATCCAATATCAAGTGAATGTTTTCATTTTCGCTTATGTATGAAATACTGTTAGTAAAACTTACATTTTTTTCAGCTGGATCACAATTGCAATTAAATTATCAAATTTTCTTCATGAAGAAGCTTTGGATCAACACAGTTCCTGGCAGAGACAAGAATGCTGACCAGATATTCTATTTCCCTCAAGAACTACCAAAATACTTGCGAGGATACCACAAAACCTCTAAACAGGATCTAGTTGATTTAGCCAGCCTTATTTACAGAGCACGGTTTGGAAGCGACCAGTCATTGCTATCTCAAATTGGCCAGATACTAGAAGAATTTATACCTCCTGACATGGTTAGGATTCAATCGGCCTCTTCATGGAAGTCAAGTATTGCTGCAGCATATTTAAAACATGGAATTATGGCTGAAAATGAAGCTAAAGAACAGTTTTTGAAAAAAATATACCAGTTGCCAACATTCGGAACTGCGTTCTTTGAAGTCAAACAGACGTCAGACCCATCTTATCCTGAGTTGGTAGTAATTGGGATCAACAAAAACGGTGTCAGCGTTATACATCCTCAAAGTCGAGTATGTATATCAAATTTAAATAAGGCATTTCAACTTTTTAACAGTACTATTTACAACAACTGTGATTCAATATGACTTCTTCTTGGTTTCAGGATATACTGGTGACTCACCCTTTCTCACAACTTTCGAATTGGTCCTCTGGGAATACCTTCTTCCACATGACCATGGGTAACTTCTTAAGAGGAACGAAGATTCTGTGCGAAACTTCTTTAGGATACAAAATGGACGACCTGATTTCATCGTACATTGCAGTTTTACGTCAAACATTGAAGCAAAAGCAATAAATTGTAAAGTACCAGCCATACATCCTCAAAGTCGAGTATGTATATCAAATTTAAATAAGGCATTTCAACTTTTGAACAGTACTATTTACAACAACTGTGATTCAATATGACCTCTTCTTGGTTTCAGGATATACTGGTGACTCGCCCTTTCTCACAATTTTCTAATTGGTCCTCTGGGAATACCTACTTCCACATGACCATGTGTAACTTCTTAAGAGGAACGAAGATTCTGTGCGAAACTTCTTTAGGATACAAAATGGACGACCTGATTTCATCATACATTGCAGTTTTACGTCAATCATTGAAGCAAAAGTAATAAATTGTAAAATACCAGCCATATTAGCAACGACGGAAGAAATTATACCTACGTGTAGATGATAAATAAAAATTGTAAGAAATGTAAAACAATTGAACTCTGTAACCTACTGAAAGTGCTATTGGAAAGTTGACCTTTGGTCATACCTACTACTGTTTTGGGAAAATGTATGCTATTTCTGCTTAAAATCATGAGATCTTTCGACCCTAATCAGCAAACAATATCAAGTTTTTTAAAATTACTTTTCTAATGTACTAACCAACTAAATAGTATGACGGTAAAGAAATGAACGATACCACAAAAGTATGGATATTTGGGACACTTTTTTTCTTATCTATTCTGATTGTGATTCTGAGTAGAAATATCTTTTTTCAAATAAAAAACAAGGTGGCGTGGACAATTTTTCTAAGAAAAAATATCGTTTAAATATACATTATGTATAACAAACATAACTGACTTTAATTCGTCTATTTTTACCATACTCAATAAGGAAAACATTGTTTTTATATCCCAGATAGTTCGATTGGCCAATTCACTTTTTCACTAACCAGTTATCCTGATTTTATACTAAAAATTAAAATAATGACAGATTGATCGACAAATAAGTGACAAATAATAACAACATAATAGGGATGATGACACATGTTGAATTTTATAACAAAATCTAGTAAAATAAATAGCAAATGAGCAATTTATCACAATAATATGGATATTAAAATAATATATGGAAATAATACTAAAATACAAGACCTGAAAGTTTCAAAAATTTAAGTTTTTTTTAACTTCCACAAAGGGAAAAGTAAGGGTACCATTCGATTCCTTACATTTTATCAGAAAAAAAAATTGTATTGCAACTGTATACATAAACGCAATTTTTCACCGACAAAATCGCAATTTTACATGAATCTAGTATAACTGGATCGGTCATGAGGGGTGGGGGAAAATGACCGAACGGGATAGTCTTATGTATCTTTCAGTAGGAGTAGCAGAGAAAGCGCTGTTATTGTTTGTCCTTGTCATAGTTTCACTTTTCCACCGCTGCCACAACCGAGGTTGTGGCAAACAAATAAGTACGTGACATGTCATGTTTGTTCGTTGCTTGTTTAATTATCGTTGTTTTGTATGAAATTGTGCTTTCTCTTATGAAATAAAGTGATGGTTAGCGTTTTGAATGCTTGAACTTTGATAAAATACTGGTGATTTGTTCTGTAATCGGCTGTAATAGCCGCTCGGAGCAAAAATATGAGATCATAACCTTTTCACACGTAAGTACGGTATTTTACACCTTCCTCTTAACGCAATATGTGAGAATAACATCGTAAAATTACGTTACACTCAAAGCAATGTAGAATCAAACGATTTCAATAAAAATATCACAATTATTTACGCAAATTAACGAAACATTACTTGTAAAATTATCCGCCCAAATTACGTAGGTAGGTAGGTGAGGTCAGCCATTTTTAAACTTCTTCTTAATTTAGCTGCATAACAATCATGTTAGGGATACCAGATGAAAATATCATAATTTTATGGGTAATTTTGACCTCGAAGTTTTTTCGTACTTCTAATTCCAAAAAATAAATAAACAAATGTTGTGAAGATTAAATGTGGTGTACATTAATTGGTGTGATTGCGATTTGTGATTTCTTTAAATTAAAACCCATAACACATTTTATTTTACGTTTTATTTACTAAACATATTTAGTTTTGTACCACCTGCGCGAATTATAGGAGGTATTTCATTGTTTATACGCCTAAAAAGAACGGCCCATTGACATTTTATTTAACAATTTTTTAATACCGTCAAACAAGCTAACTTAGCCTCCAGGGTAATCGCCCCAACGTGATTATTTGTTTATTTGTTTATTAGGATCACCAACATAAGATACAATTTACATACTAGTATTAACTTACAAAAAGGGCACATTTTTTATTGATCCCCCACTTACAGGCAATCACAGCATGCATTATTATATTAATTTAAACATTAAGTCAACAGTAACACCTAGAAAAAGACTTAGTATACATTACAAAAATCTAGAATAAATATATATATCAAATATTGGGGTAATTTTTACCAATATGGTATCCCCACGTTTATGACGTCATCTATGTCTATCCCTTACGGGCGCACGTGTATAGCTGGTCTAAGGTCTATGCAATTTTACTTATTTTCCATACATTCAAGATGGCCTCTCAGTGAACTTGACGTTTGTTACGGACCCTCCACACTCGTGCGCGAATCGCGGCGCGAAGCCGCGAACGCGAGTGTGGAGTCAGTTCGCTAATCAGCGAAGTCAACTCCACATTCGCGTTCGCGGCTTTGCGCCGCGTAATCTGGAGCGACCTTTACGTCAAGGGCCCTCCACACTTGTGCGCGAATCGCGGCGCGAAGCTAGTTACGCCACTGACTGATACCTAGATGAAAACGAATGAAAATATTCAACAGTTTATTCGAGTGCCGGGAAAAGATACGTTTACCTCACCAAGATAATTAAGCCTAGTTCGGACTACGTTAGTAATTTAGTCGAGTGACTAATTACTAACGTAGTCCAAACTAGGCTTAGGGGTCCGAAACTCCTCGCTTCGGGCAAACTCGGCTCCGTTCGGCTCAGCATTGCTCAATAGGGTTGGCAAAACTTGACGTCCCTTTGCGTGCACGACCACAGATAAGATAATGACTTGAATTTTGACAACCCTAAATAGCCGAAAGGGATACTAATATATGGATTAGAAAGGGATAGCAAGGATCGACCCTGAACGGCCTGAACTGCTGTCAAACTTCGGTTTTGTACGTAGGAAATTACCGCTGTAGTTTATGTACGGTAGATATGAAAACGGATTATATCGCGTATATTATATTGAATTTATAATACATCCCGACGTTTCGAACCCTTTACAGCGTTCGTGGTCAATTAGTCGTCTTGCTTAACTTGCTTTTGCTTTGCCAACTGCTAACATTGTTTATTGTTCTGTGTTCGCGTTATTGGAAAATAATTTGTAATTAATCAATTCGAAATAAAAATACATTTCGGGATATTATATCAATTCATATTAAAATGCCAACAAACACTTCAATGCCATGTATTGCTTTAGAAAACGGATTGGATTTGAGGTCTGTATTTTGATTTTATTTCCTTGAATTTTAATATTATGCTAGACAGTGGTACTTTATTTCACTACGTACGGGGTATCTGGACCCTTTATAAGAAAATTTCCTTCCTCTCTCCTTTACTGCACTCTGATTCAAGGAAATAAGTTTTTAATAAATATTTTACTTTTAGACAACTCTGTACAACAGGTTCAGACCTTCACATAAATAACGATTTAGAAGAGGGTGACGGTTTCGAGACTGAGAGAGAAGATGCTAGAACTTTTGACCATATTGGGCAACCTGTAAAGTGTGTGAAAACCTTAGAGCAGCAATTGACTCCTGTGGATTCGGATGGATGTGTCAAAAAGAAGATCATTGACCAAGGAGGTGGTTTCCCACTTCACGAGGGGTGCACAGTACATATAGCATATACTGGGTTCTGGGAAGATGTAGAAGAACCATTTGATGTTCGGAAAATGCACAAGCCATTGGTATGGAATAAAGCTTATCACACATTTCTGTCACTGATATAAATTTATTTTCTTATAAGGTAGATGGATACAGGCATTTATTTATTCATTCAGTATAATCTTCACTTGCCCTTTGTGTCCTTCATATGAAGTGATGCAACTACCCTTCAATTCTCAAAAAAAAATTACATTTTGTGCAGAAGACAATGTGACCTTTAACATCTTTTCTGTGCATGATAAGGATCGTGACCAAATTTTTAGTCATCTCATTTTGCATTTATTTTTGAGAACAAGGTCACACACAATTTTTGGCCACCACACACATATGAAAAATTTAATGTTTAGTAGGTTTAGGAACATCTTACAAAAAACCTCTGCTTTTAGTTACCTCATGTGTAATCAAAATTTTTACTTATTACAGGTAGTGGACTTAAAGGACAATGACTTGTTGCCAGGCCTACAAATTGCTGTCAACTCAATGCTAGTTGGGGAAATGTCAGTTTTCCTTCTATCTTACAAAGTTATGTTCGGGGAGTTTGGGGTCCCGCCTCGGATTAAACCAAAAGCGGACTGTGTATTCTACATCAAACTCATTAAGAGTATTCTGACTCCTGTTGAAGGGTGAGATATCCTAATTCTCTTTGGTATAACTAAATAACAACAACTGCTTATCTATTATCTTTTTAAACTTATTTTACATGGTGATAAAAGAGTTATCAATATAATTATGTATCTTTATTGGCATATTCGTATAACACACATATTTATTTATATTTAAACTTTATTGCACAAGGTATATACAGCAATGTACAAGTGGCGGACTTAATGCCCAATGGCATTCTCTACCAGTCACTGTTGTGGTGAAGGGGCTACTCATAGTGTGTTCAATTCCACCATCCACCTAGATAATTTTGACGTAACTGAATTTATATTAGAAATCTCTATTATTTACATGTCTATGATTCAGTTCAGATATTTCTTGCTTATAATCCAGCAATATATTTCTATTAATTTTAAATCAGTATAATATATTTCTGTTGAACTTCTGCATTCTAAAAGTGTTAATGTTAACAGTACATTATATTTCTTTTCAGCGATATAAACTACACAGAGCCCAACATGTTTAAGCGGGTTTTCACACAAGTAACAAAACTCTACAGTTCAGGTGTAACGTTACACAAATCCAAAAATACAGTGGCCGCAGTAAACCTTTTCAGGAAATCAATAGCCATGCTGCACAAATGTCGGTTAGCTGATGAAGAAGAGGAGAAAAAACAAGAGAAAATGCTGGTAAAGTTGTATTTGAATCTGGCTATTTGCTCTAATGCTTTGGAACAGCCGTTGAAGGCTTGCATTGCTTGCAATGAGCTCAACAGACTGGAAAACCTCTGGAACAACAGTAAAGCTCTCTTCCAAAATGCTAAAGCTTTACGAATGATCGGTCAGTATGACGCAGCAAAAAAAAGACTGCTAAGAGCACAGAAGTTATGTCCAGATAAAAATGAAATAAAAGAAGAATTACTGTTACTCGAGAAAACTAGAACTATATGTGATCAAAACAAATTGATAGCTAAGAATTTCGTTCACCCGTCTCTGGAATTAGTGAGCGAAGATTTTAAAAAAGAGGTGGATACTTTGATAAAGGATTTCAAAGAGAATGTCAATTTGTGCAAACTGACACTGCCGGGTGGTTTAAATGCTGTAGAAATAAAATATGTAAAGGAGGCTTGCGTAAGAGAAAACTTGTTTTGCAGTAGGATAGAGAAGGACTTTGCGTTAGATAAAACTAATGAAAAAGAAAATGATGAGGGTGAAGAACCACTAGATTTGTCAGTTAGCCCGGACAGCAATACCAGTGAATCGTAATGGTAGGTATATTTTTGTATGTCAAGCATAATTACCCTTCGCGACGCCAATGACGGATATATCCGAACCGCAGGTCCAACGCCAATGACGGATTAATCCGTCACAGACTACAGAGCAACATAGACCTTGTTTTCTTCCTCTTCCTCAGCACAGAATAAATAATAGTACTACTGTACCGAAAAGACACTTCGTACAAAACCGAAGTTTGACAGCGATTCAGGGACGAATCATGCTGTCCCTATCTAATGTATGGCACTATCCCTTTCGGCTGTTTAGGGTTGTCAAAATTCAAGTCATTATCTGTGGTCGTGCACGCAAAGGGACGTCAAGTTGTGCCAACCCTAATAATTGCTCGGAGCAATGCTGAGCCGAACAAACGAACGGAGCCGAGAATGCCCGAAAGGAGGCGTGTCGCCCCACTGTCTTCGGCTAGCCGACATTTCTACAGCATGGCTATATTGGCTATTGACTTTCTGAAAAGGTGGACCAAAGAGGATATAACAAGATAGAGCGGTACTGTCATAGTAAATTTTGTAACCACTGTAAATTCACTGCCATCTATCGACATACTTTAAAACTAAAAATGAAGATTTATAAAAATACGTTAAAATGTATTTAAATATGGATAATTGATTTTTTTATTTGCATTAATTATTTTTAAGTATATGATTGTGACCCATGTCCTTTAACGGATATGCGTTAAAATTATAAATGACAAACGAAACCGTCAACGCCCTCTATACGAGAATAGGCCAAAGCTAGTGGCGCCATCTGATCGAGAATCAAATTTTCGTGATTTTCGAGACACGTTTTTTCCTTAGACTGTATCCATCTATTACGGAGTTATATCTATCTTTGGGTGGACTGTGGCCCATGGGATACATATTATTGAAATTCATAAGACAACCTAATATTATATTATGTTTGTATTTTTATTATTAAATTAAATTAAAAATTAAAATAATAATAATATGTAAGTAGTTTGATATCCACAAATTGTCAAAAAAAATGCTACTTGTAAATTCAGATTCATAAAAGATTTACCATTTAAAGTATAATAAAAAGAATATAGTTCATTTACCATATTATGCATCACCACTTTTTATCGGGGACAGTCCTTAGTCCACTGAAAACATGCAATAATAAATATTATGTATATATCTAAATCAAAAACTTTATAGGGAGCGTGCGTGAGCTCCAGTTTATTTTGACAAGTTTAAGTTTTCCATTTAGCCAGACCTCGAGAGGAATCTCGATACTATTGTTTATGTATTCTACAAAATTCTAGAGGCTGATATTGATTTCACTATTTTGTATTCCAATTAAGTCCTTTATTCATAAATACTTTGTTAAACTACACTGAGAGAGTACTCAAGAATTAATATATTATACAGATTAAAATACATAATTACGTTAAACATTTCTCTTTTTCAATTAATTGGCACCTAGCAGTAGGTACATTGCCTTCTGGCAAATGTCACATTAGGTGACTTAGACAACTGATACGCTATGTCCTCAGCCACCTTTATACGTCGCAACTCCATTAAGCCCTCTCCCGCTTTACCAAAAGACTTCGCTGACAAAATGGCAGTTGTATTGAAAACAAGCGTGCCGACTTTTTCATACAAAATTCTCGTATAATATAATTTTAAAATTTGAATAATGATAATTTTAATATATATATATATATATATATATTTTATTGTTTAATAAGTATTTAATTACATGTCAACCTTAATATAAAACGATAAAGTACAATTTAAAATTTATTTTAAAATTACTTATATGTGATAGGAAATATGTTCTTGCCTTTGGGTGCTCGCAATTTTTGGGCTGTTGCAGTCAATTATCATGCAACGAAGCATTTTTTAAGTTTTCACGGACGTTCGGCTGCAACAACTGACGCCTGTGGACTGTCAAGAGCGACGGTCAACCTCGACGCTTGGTCGGGGTTCGGACACGCGAAGTAGATCATAGACCTAGCATTACATAGATCAGCTATACGCGTGCGCCCGTGAGGGACAAAACATACGCAATGCTACAATATGCTTGGTCGAGAAGATTTTAGATTTGTAGCCCACCATAAACCATACTCAATTTACGGTTTTTTTATGATATAGGAGGCAAACGAGCAGACGGATCACCTGATGGTAAGCGATTACCGCCGCCATGGACACCCGCAACACCAGAGGGATTGTAAGTGCGTTGCCGGCCTTTAAGATGGGAGTACGGCTTTAAGGTGGGGAATAAAAAAATGTGAGACTGTGACAAGGACAAACAATAACAGCGCTTTCTCTGCTACTTCTTCTGAAAGATACATAAGACTATCCCGTTCGGTCATTTCCCCCCACCCCTCATGACCGATCCAGTTATAGTAGATTCAAGAAGTAGATGCATTTGCGTCTTCTATGGTATATTTATTTCTGTGGGCGTTTCCCTTGAGATTATGGTATCGAGGTGCTGTAGAAGCGGTGCGTGCCTAATTTGCAAAGGAGCTACTGATTGGACGTTTCTTGTAAGTACACTTCGTCTCTTTAATTTCTGATGTTTTTTATAGCTACCTACATTTGATTTTCTACCTTATTATGATACTTATAAAGTCAATATTACAAGTGATCTTGATTTGTTTTAAAAAGGAATCGAACACTAGGGTAGTGATTTTTATTAGGGTTCCGTACCCAAAGGGTAAAAATGGGACCCTATTACTAAGACTCCGCTGTCCGTCTGTCTGTCACCATAGACCTGTACCGCTGGCTATATTTTGACCCCTAGGTTATAAAAATATTAAAGTCAATTCTGTTTTCGCTTATGAATACTTTGTTAAGATGTAAATCTTACATTTTGTTTTGTGTCATATATATAATTTGCTTTTCTAGTAATTTGTTATTTTGTGGTAATTATTTTTTATTTTGAATTATTTTGGAGAAAAAAATATTCGAGAGAAAACATGTAACTGTGTTGCATTTAGGATAGTGTTTTTAGTGAGAAAACATAGTTTGTGTCAATTACGTCCACTGCAATCTGATACTATGTCATAATATTCGAAATGACACAAAAAAAAATTCGAGTTAAAAAAAATTACTTAGGTCGAATTTAATCGTTTAAATAGGTCCATTAAATGATTTTGTGTCTTATTAAGGCATAGCTTCATAAGATATTTGATGATTTGGTTGTAACAGGCTGTCACCGTTACAAAAGAATATTAAAGATATTAGAGTTTACATCTTATTAATTTGAAATGCGGGATAAATAAGATGTATGAATTTGTGTCACTTGCATCCACTGCATAAACAAATATTACAAAAATATTATTTGCGTTCAAACGAAGCTAGAGGGCGGTCTGAATGGGCAACGGAGGCCGTGCAGGGTGGGGCCGCGGCGTGACCTTGCCGTACGCAACGCATGTTTACTTCGCCTGTGCGCCAAATTAACGCAACTTATTCAAAGAAGTTACGCAAACAACACAACAACAAGCAACAAGCAAGCAAAGAATGCGTCGAATTATCTTTTACCTATTTAAAACTCATAGATATTGTACAATGTCACCATTATGCAAAAGAAATGTAAGTACATGTTTGATTTGCGAGCGAGCTGGCAACATTGCGCAGGGAAATCTTAAAAATATCGCGTTTACGTGAACGCCACATACATTTGTGACAGTGATAGGGAAAAGGTACCACTAAAGTAAAATTTGGTTATTAATACCGTGACTTTATTTCATTCTATGATAAAAAAAATTGCTATTTATGCAACAAGTGCGGAAATCATCTTTACGCACGTGTATCATACAATGTTTTACTATGCATTGTGCGAGTAAATAAAAAAACATATCATGGCAAATAAGTTTAATTATTAAAAGGAGTGTTTTAAATCGACACGAGTTGCGAATAACCTATTCGCACGTGTATCGTACGTTTTACAGTACATATGGCCCTTTAAACTTTCGACATATGCACGGTAAGTGCTCTTTTCCGCACTAGTGCGAGAAAGTAGCACCATATGTACTGTAAAAAAAAAATGAAAAAAAAAAGCACTAGTGCGGAAAAGCAGTACTTTCCGCACGATATGGCTCCGTAGGAAACGCACTTTTCGAGCACATGCATTGTAAAAAAAAATATAGGACTGTATCTCCTAAACCATGCGTCGTAGCGCAAAAATAATAAAATTTTCGTTCCCCTTTATGTAACCCAAAAGTAATACATGAAAAATACAATGAAAAAAAAAGAAACAAAATCTTTATAGGGCTGTATTAGCTGTATCTCCTATATCGTGCATCGTAGCGCAAAAATAATCAAATTTTCGCTCCCCTTTAAGAAAGATTTAAAAACGCAAAAAAGAAAAAAAAATCTTTATAGGGCTGTATCTCCTAAACCGTGCGTCGTAGCGCAAAAATAAACGTTTCGGTCCCGTTTATGTAACCATTAATTTATATTTAAAAAAAAACGCAATAAAAAAAAACAAAAAAAAACTTTATAGGGCTGTATCTCCTAAACCGTCGTAGCGCAAAAATAATCAAATTTTCGTTCCCCTTTATGGAACCCCAAACTAATATACAAAAAACACAATGAAAAAAAAAGACAAAAAAAAATCATTATAGGACTGCATCTCCTAAATCGTGCATCGTAGCGCAAAAATAATCAATTTTTCGTTCCCCTTTAAGAAACCCTTAATTAAAACTTTTAAAAAAACCAGAAAAAAAACTTTATAGAGCTATTATAGCTATATATATAGATATAATATCTCCTAAACCGTGCGTGGTGGCGCAAAAATAATAAAAGTTTCGTTCCCCTTTATGCAACCCATAATTTATATTTAAAAAAAAAACGCAAAAAAAATTTAAAAAAAACATTATAGGGCTGTATCTCTTAAACCATGCGTCGTAGCGCAAAAATAATAAAAATTTCGTTCCCCTTTATGAAGCCCCAAAGTAATATACTAAAAACACAATGAAAAAAAAGAAAAAAATAACAAAAACACTTTATAGGGCTGTATCTCCTACACCGTGCATCGTAGCGCAAACATAATTAAAAAAAAAACCCTTTAAGAAACCCCTAATTAAGATTGAAAAACGCAAAAAAGAAAAGAGGAAAAAAAAAACATTTTAGGGCTGTATCTCCTAAACCGTGCGTCGTAGCGCAAAAATAATAAAATTTTCGTTCCCCTTTACGGAACCCCATAGTAATATACAAAAAACACAATGAAAAAAAAAAAAAACAAAAAAAACTTTATAGGGCTGCATCTCCTAAACCGTGCATCGTAGTACAAAAATAATCAAATTTTCGTTCCCCTTTGTGGAACCCCAAACTAATATACAAAAAACACAATGAAAAAAAAAAAACAAAAAAAAATCTTTATAGGGCTGCATCTCCTAAATCGTGCATCGTAGCGCAAAAATAATCAATTTTTCGTTCCCCTTTAAGAAACCCTTAATTAATACTAAAAAAAAAACAAAAAAAAACAGAAAAAATCTTTATAGAGCTATATCTCCTAAACCGTGCGTGGTAGCGCAAAAATAACAAAATTTTCGTTCCCCTTTACGGAACCCCAAAATAATATACAAAAAACACAAGGAAAAAAAGAACAACAAAAAAAATCTTTATAGGGCTGCATCTCCTAAACCGTGCATCGTAGCACAAAAATAATCAAATTTTCGTTCCCCTTTAAGAAACACTTAATTAAAACTTAAAAAAAAAACCAGGAAAAAAAACTTTATAGAGCTATTATAGCTATATATATAGATATAATATCTCCTAAACCGTGCGTGGTGGCGCAAAAATAATAAAATTTTCGTTCCCCTTTATGCAACCCATAATTTATATTTAAAAAAAAAACGCAAAATTAAAAAAAAAAACATAGGGCTGTATCTCTTAAACCATGCGTCGTAGCGCAAAAATAATAAAATTTTCGTTCCCCTTTATGTAACCCAAAAGTAATACATGAAAAATACAATGAAAAAAAAAAGAAACAAAATCTTTATAGGGCTGTATTAGCTGTATCTCCTATATCGTGCATCGTAGCGCAAAAATAATCAAATTTTCGCTCCCCTTTAAGAAAGATTTAAAAACGCAAAAAAGAAAAAAAAATCTTTATAGGGCTGTATCTCCTAAACCGTGCGTCGTAGCGCAAAAATAAACGTTTCGGTCCCGTTTATGTAACCATTAATTTATATTTAAAAAAAAACGCAATAAAAAAAAACAAAAAAAAACTTTATAGGGCTGTATCTCCTAAACCGTCGTAGCGCAAAAATAATCAAATTTTCGTTCCCCTTTATGGAACCCCAAACTAATATACAAAAAACACAATGAAAAAAAAAGACAAAAAAAAAAATCATTATAGGACTGCATCTCCTAAATCGTGCATCGTAGCGCAAAAATAATCAATTTTTCGTTCCCCTTTAAGAAACCCTTAATTAAAACTTTTAAAAAAACCAGAAAAAAAACTTTATAGAGCTATTATAGCTATATATATAGATATAATATCTCCTAAACCGTGCGTGGTGGCGCAAAAATAATAAAAGTTTCGTTCCCCTTTATGCAACCCATAATTTATATTTAAAAAAAAAAACGCAAAAAAAATTTAAAAAAAACATTATAGGGCTGTATCTCTTAAACCATGCGTCGTAGCGCAAAAATAATAAAAATTTCGTTCCCCTTTATGAAGCCCCAAAGTAATATACTAAAAACACAATGAAAAAAAAGAAAAAAATAACAAAAACACTTTATAGGGCTGTATCTCCTACACCGTGCATCGTAGCGCAAACATAATTAAAAAAAAAACCCTTTAAGAAACCCCTAATTAAGATTGAAAAACGCAAAAAAGAAAAGAGGAAAAAAAAAACATTTTAGGGCTGTATCTCCTAAACCGTGCGTCGTAGCGCAAAAATAATAAAATTTTCGTTCCCCTTTACGGAACCCCATAGTAATATACAAAAAACACAATGAAAAAAAAAAAAACAAAAAAAACTTTATAGGGCTGCATCTCCTAAACCGTGCATCGTAGTACAAAAATAATCAAATTTTCGTTCCCCTTTGTGGAACCCCAAACTAATATACAAAAAACACAATGAAAAAAAAAAAACAAAAAAAAATCTTTATAGGGCTGCATCTCCTAAATCGTGCATCGTAGCGCAAAAATAATCAATTTTTCGTTCCCCTTTAAGAAACCCTTAATTAATACTAAAAAAAAAACAAAAAAAACAGAAAAAATCTTTATAGAGCTATATCTCCTAAACCGTGCGTGGTAGCGCAAAAATAACAAAATTTTCGTTCCCCTTTACGGAACCCCAAAATAATATACAAAAAACACAATGAAAAAAAAAACAACAAAAAAAATCTTTATAGGGCTGCATCTCCTAAACCGTGCATCGTAGCACAAAAATAATCAAATTTTCGTTCCCCTTTAAGAAACACTTAATTAAAACTTAAAAAAAAAACCAGGAAAAAAAACTTTATAGAGCTATTATAGCTATATATATAGATATAATATCTCCTAAACCGTGCGTGGTGGCGCAAAAATAATAAAATTTTCGTTCCCCTTTATGCAACCCATAATTTATATTTAAAAAAAAAACGCAAAATTAAAAAAAAAACATAGGGCTGTATCTCTTAAACCATGCGTCGTAGCGCAAAAATAATTAAAAAAAAACCCTTTAAGAAACCCGTAATTAATACTTAAAAAAAAAAAACAAAAAAAACCAGCAAAAAAAACTTTATAGAGCTGTATCTCCTAAACCGTGCGTGGTACCGCAAAAACAATAAAATTTTCGTTCCCTTTTATGCAACCCATAATTTATATTTAAAAAAAACGCAAAATTTAAATAAAAAATCTTTATAGGGCTGTATCTCCTAAACCATGCGTCGTAGCGCAAAAATAATAAAATTTTCGTTCCCCTTTATGCAACCCATAATTTATATTTAAAAAAAACGCAAAATTAAAAAAAAAATCATTATAGGGCTGTATCTCTTAAACCATGCGTCGTAGCGCAAAAATAATTTAAAAAACCCCTTTAAGAAACCCGTAATTAATACTTAAAAAAAAACAAAAAAAAACAGGAAAAAAAACTTTATAGAGCTTTATCTCCCAAACCGTGCGTGGTACCCGCAAAAACAATAAAATTTTCGTTCCCCTTTATGCAACCCATAATTTATATTTAAAAAAAAACGCAAAATTTAAAAAAAATATCTTTATAGGGCTGTATCTCCTAAACCATGCGTCGTAGCGCAAAAATAATAACATTTTCGTTCCCCTTTATGAAGCCCCAAAATAATATACAAAAACACAAGATAAAAAAAAGAAAAAAATAATAACAAAAAAACTTTATAGGGCTGTATCTCCTAAACCGTGCATCGTAGCGCAAAAATAATCAATATCCGTTTCCCTTTAAGAAGCCCCTAATTAAGATTTAAAAACGCAAAAAAGAAAAAGAGAAAAAAATCATTTTAGGGCTGTATCTCCTAAACCTTGCGTCGTAGCGCAAAATAATAAAATTTTTGTTCCCTTTTATGAAACCCCAAAGTAATAACAAAAAACGCAATGACAAAAAAAAGAAAAAAAAAAACAACAAAAAAAACTTTAGGGATGTATCTCCTAAACCGTGCATGGTAGCGAAAAATAATCAAATTTTCGTTCCCCTTAAGAAGCCCTTAATTAAGATTTAAAAACGTAAAAAAGAAAAAGAAAAAAATCTATATAGGGCTGTATCTCCTAAACCGTGCATTGTAGCGCAAAAATAATCATCTTTTCGGTCCCCTTTATGTAACCATTAACTTATACAAAAAAAAAACGCAAAAAAAAAAGTTTTTTTTTTATAGGGCTTGATCTCCTAAACCATGCGTCGTAGCGCAAAAATAATTAAATTTTCGTCCCCCTTTATGAAACCCCAAAGTAATATACAAAAACCACAATGTAAAAAAGAAAAAAAGAAAAAAACAATAAAAAAAACTTTATAGTGCTGTATCTCCTAAACCGTGCGTCGTAGCGCAAAAATAATCAAATTTTCTTTCCTCTTTATTCAACCCTTAATTTATATTAAAAAAAAAAACGCTTTCACTAAACTGCTGTAACTCGGAAACTTAGAATCCACAAAGGGGACTTTACTAAATTATGACACATATTAAAGCCTGACCAGTAATATATGATCATTGTCAAGAGGGCGCTGTTCATTCTCATGTATAGGGTGACAGTTCAGTATAGTATGAAAAAATATTGTATTTAATGAACATCATCATCAATGTAATTAATGTTGCTTGCCACGCTTAAACATAACAAAAATCACAATAAATTGCGTCTTAAAATAAACTTAAAAAGTATACTAAAAATCGAAACAAAAGTAATTTTTAAGTCGCTGATGTGACATTCTCAATCAAAAGGTAGGTACCACTTTGTCGTTTACCATTAAGACGAAATTTGATTATATCTTTATACAAATAACCTGTCAGAGAAAGTGGTACCTTTTGATTAGGAACGTCACAAATGTTGGTCAGTATGAGGAGTGCAGCCTACAGTTTATTTTTAATTATATTTATATACCTACTACGGTAAGATTGATAAGACAATGTAATTATGCCTCCGAATGAAATAAATACACTGTATCGCAAAACTAAGTGGCGAGACAGCTCATAATGCCATCTCTTGGTTGTAGACGTAAACTTAATAATATGAATATTTTTTTGTGGCAGATACAGGGTGTTAATTAGAAAAAAAATTTTTTTAAATAAAAGCGGTGGATGAATTTGACACAGATTTGTTTGAATAACATATAACAATGTTCTGTAAAGTACAACACTTCACTTACCGACTCTAATATTTTTTTAGGCGTTTTAGGATCAATATTAGGTATTTATTAAATGCCATTATACCCGTGGATGAAAATGACACAAAATGCGTGTGTACGTCGGAAGCCACTTTGCCTTTACAGGGAAACAAAGAATTTCGTCTCTAATATTTTTTTTACAGAATGCTGATTGAAAAAAGAAATACCTAAATTTCTACCTAAGCAAATACCTAGGATGACACAAAATATTATTTTTAGGTTTAGTATATGGTCTGGAAACTATATATAAAAAATAAGCAACATTAATATTCTTATAACCTCAGAAGTTATTGGTACAGGTCTAACCAGGTTGTATTTCATGAAACGTGATAGCTAAGCAGTTGAAATTTTCACAGATGATGTATTTCTGTTGCCGCTATAACAACAAATACTAAAAAGTACGGAACCCTCGGTGCGCGAGTCCGACTCGCACTTGGCCGGGTTTTTTATGTGCAAGTGTCGCAAAGTGTGTGAATATTGTTTGCGAATAGCCGGGTCCACACATAGCTAGCAGCCTCGCGAGGAAATCTCGCGCACAAAACGGCCAGTGTAGACGGGCCTCGTATCGGCCGAGGCGGCGCGCGCGTTTTCCTCGCCCGAGCGGCGGCGGTTTGATGAAATACCTATATAGAGTTATTTTATTACTAATTGAGAAACTGTTTTCTTGCCCTAAAGCGCCATTATTTGCAAACAGCCACATTTAGAGTGAGCCCCTGGAGCCTAGTGCATGATAAAATACAAGCTTTTAATTTTACTGTAAAATCACGAATAGTATTAGGTTGTATTTTTTATTATGCAATTTAGGCCCCTTAACCTTTTCGACGCCGTGTTAAACACAAAAGCCGTCATCCAGATGCCACGTCACCAGTGTCAAAACTGAAATTGAACTTTATGCATATTTTGCATGTAGGTCTATGTTGTTCTGTGGTCTATTACCAGGCCTCCTTCACTCGCTCAAGGCCACGCGCTATATGCCTACCGCTCGGCGTATCGTGGACGATTCAACCGACAGAGGGCCGCCGAACGCCCGCCTGAGCGCTCGCACCGCACGTTTCCCGCGCCTACGCTTCGAAATTCCGAAACCACGTAATTATTGTGCAGTAGATGGGTGTAAAAGTCAAAAAACAAAGGAAAATTTGTCGTATTTACCGAGTAGTATTTTAAATCTATCTTTGTGAATTTTGTCACTATTTATTTCTTTGAACATAAGTAGGTAAATCGTAAATTAAGGAGTTTTTTGAGTCAGGTATTATAAGTGTTGTTTTTAAATATTTGATTGACTAATAAAAAATATGGTTGATTCGCAACATTCGTTTTATTACAACAATAACATAAGTAACAGTTCAACCCTATCGCATTCTTACGATGACGCGTTGGCACGTGACTCGCACGGCGAGCAAGGCAGTCTCGACTCTTTGTGCGCGTACTTATGGTACATTTCTTCTCATCCTGAGCAGCAGGTATTATTATTAAGATTTTGTAGGCTATTATAGCGTAGGTATTTTCGCTTTTGTATAGGAATGATGTATCTGTTACGTAGTAACTATTTATTAATCTGTGCTATTACCGATTTATGGTCTTTGGCGTTGAACCTACGGTGCGTATATATCGGTCATTGGCGTCCAAAAGGTTAAGGAACTAAATTATTATTGTCTCTATATGACTGCTGTTTAAAAAACCGGCCAAGTGCGAGTCGGACTCGCGCACCGAGGGTTCCGTACTTTTTAGTATTTGTTGTTATAGCGGCAACAGAAATACATCATCTGTGAAAATTTCAACTGTCTAGCTATCACGGTTCATGAGATACAGCCTGGTGACAGACAGACAGACGGACAGCGGAGTCTTAGTAAAAGGGTCCCGTTTTTACCCTTTGGGTACGGAACCCTAAAAAGGGTGTGTTAAATAAAAACAATTTAGGTCAACAATTATAGTTTAATGCGTAATTAAGTTTTCATAAAACTAAAACGTGACTACACCTATTGGCGGAAATAAAGCATTCAAGTTTTCCAAATGCATATCCTTACAATTATTTGTGTAAATACAAATGCAATTGCACCAGAACAGAGTCCCATAAATCCTGTACATTATTATCAACAGTTGCATATTTATTGAGTTTCATTCCAAATTCGATTGATTCGAATTTCGGTGCGATTCATTGCAACCTAATATCATAATATCAACCACAAGACAACTTCAATCTAAATGCCAGGTTTAGTTATTGTGTTAAAAGAACTAGGAATTTAAATTTTGGCATATTCATGATTTTATATTGTGATGTTGATGTATTGGGTAATATTTAAATAAGTGTTAGTTACCATGATTTATGACATTTGTTTGCAACAAAACGCACATCTTCAATATCTCAATATCAGTCACATAAAAATAATAATTAAAAAACACGAATTTAAGAAAGAATTTTTGGAAGAAGCCTTCACCGCGTACCGATCGAATTTGGAATATTTAGAATGCATGGCACTAACAATTCTACTGCGTCGGCAGGTTGAGGAGGACATTCTGTCCCGCCGGTAGGTAGGTGACGTTGCGCGATTTGGATAGCTGGTAGGCGATGTCTTCTGCGGCCTCGATACGACGGAGTTCCACTAGACCTTCACCAGCAGTGCCGAAGGATTTGGCAAGTAGGACGGCGGCCTGCGCATCACCTTCTGCGGCGATGACAGCAGCCTTCTTCTGCTGCTCAGCCTTCTCGACGAGGAAGCGGGCTTTCTCGGCGTCCTGCTGGGCGACTTGTTTCAGTTCGACGGCCTGTGTGAACTCCTTACCAAACGTGAGGTGGGTGATGGAGATGTCGTCAAGGATGAGACCGAACTGACCGGCTCGCTCGGTTAGACTTTCACTCACTTTTTGTGAGACGACCTGGAACCAGAAAGATAATTATTTTAAATCTGTTAGGTGATTCCTACTACCAATTTTAGAAATTTAACGAGTTTAAGAGGCTTGTAAGAAGATGTTATGTTCAGCTACAGTGCTATGGACAGATCGGTTGAAGGCTTGACAGCACGAAAGTGATTTGTATTATATTAAGTAAGTAAAGATGTAATATTAAAAACTAGTTCTACTACCAAAACAACTTTGTTACTAGAAAATCATCATGAAAGTTCAATTCTTTACCATTCGTCTGAGATAGGTGGTGGTGGTAATTTTTGGCAACCCCCTATGACCCCCTAGTCTCATTCCCCCCCCCCCCCATCTTATATAGACAAATAAACTACTATGAGATGTTAGTAGACTGTCGAGTGGACTTAGTAGCTGGGTCAAGCAGAATTTGAATTCCTCACCTCTCTCTGTGTGATAAGTTCTCCAGCGTCAAACTGTGCAACAACTGCCTTCAGGACCTCCCCAGTGATGGAAGGCAGCACCCTCTCATCATAGTCCACACCCAGGATGGTGTAAATCTTGGGCAGCTGGTCCGGTTGCGGCCTGAACAGGATACGGAGGGTGATGTTCACATTCTGGAGATCTGGAAACATACATTAAGACATGTTAGTAAAAATTTATCATCATTCCACACAGACAAAGCCGCGGGCAGAAGCTAGTCATAAATTGATTATGAAAAGCGGCAGTTTTACAGCAATAGATTTAAGATTTGGCAAGGCTGTGTGCTAATTGCGGCCTCTGCCAGTCCAGAATTAGCATTCATCAAGGAACCAGGCTGCATGGAGAGCAATTGCAAATCTTCACAATCTTAAGTCAACAGACATGAGGGGACAGCTAGTAAGAGAATGCTAGGTTCTGCCCTGTGAGTTATCTGACCCTCAGATCAGATCCCTGATCAGGTCCTAGCTGAGAGGACAATTCTTGCTAGAAAATGCCAATCGAAGCATAAAGATTGTATGGAAATAGTCAATGATTTTTGTAGTATCCATTTATATTACATTTTTTTTTTAGTTTGGTGTTAGTTGACATATGATTGTCTTCTTGACTAGACCCTCTTATGATTATGTATTTAAAATTTTGTCTATAAACAACATTAAACTTGAACCAATGTGGTTACATTAGTTACATGAAGTGTGTCGTCTTATTTGTATGAAAAGTAAGTAGCCTTTTCTGTCTAGCTACAGATTTCTCAAAAAAAATATTGGTAGATGGACCTAGACCTGGATCAAGTTAATAGACAGGTTTACAGACAATTAGGCTAGTGAAAGGGTCAATTATAGCAAATTGGGTTTATTGAATTGGCCAATAAATGCAGCTGCAGATTGGTAAACATGTAAAGGTTTGGGTATAAGGTGGGTCCACACAGAACATGCTGTCTTGAGTTTTGGTACATAAACTTACCTTTGCTGCCAGTGACTGTGGGCACATTTCTGGGTCTGGATCTGATGTCAAAGATGATGGGCCGCTGCACCCATGGAATGAAAAAGTGTGTGCCCTCGCCCACTACTAGGTTTTTGACTCCGGCAAATCTGTCGAAGATTACAGCTCTGTGTCCTCCATCAACTGAAATAAGATATTGGGTAGTGTGAGTTTCATAAATTACGCTGAAGTTTCACATATAGATATATTAGAAAAATGTTTTTTTTTTCAACCTTTTAATTTTCATGGTAGAATTCCTATGAATACGTGATGTTTATGGTAGTGCTGCCATATTGTGGTCGTAAGGTATATAATATACCTTATATTTACCTTAAGATAGACTCTTAGTATAGGCCCAGGATTCAATGTGACTTTTCGCAGTTCACAGTTGTTTCAATAAGAATAAGAAGTGGTCAACAAATTAAATGTTTATCACTTTGGTATTGCTTCCATAAACCTATATTATATGCTTGACAAGTATACTTGTAAGTCCAAAGATAACAATATAATCGTACATACCATTGTAAAGTGCAGAGTTGACCACTCCACCAACGAGAGCCATGCCCAGGCCTACCTGGCCGACGCGGTTGAATAGTTGAGCAGCCATATCTGGAAAGATCAGATGCAGTCGTGAGATGCGTTTAATTATATGCAAATTCAATTGGACGCTCAGTTACTATTATGGCATCTTTATTACTTATTGCACCAGCTAAAATTTCAGAAATTTACATTTGTAATAGTACATATAGCTTGTTTAAGTAACAGTAACTAATGTGTGTGTGTGTAATTTTTACTCAAACAAACGTAAGAATATTAAATAATTCGAGATAATTCTCGAGTTTCCGACCATCACACATAACCTCAAATTTAGTAACAGGACAACACAAAGGATTATAATGTAACTTTTCACTCTAACTCACTTTGTTTTATTACGTAAACTTATAAATTTTGTTATTATATCCGTCAAATAATAGTAATAACTACGAAAATAATAGTAAAATCCTCAAATGTCTTGCACAACTTTTTCGTAAGCAGGCCGACGACCGAACCACAGACCACAGACTAGAGAACACTGACATAATTTTTTTTTCACGCTTACGACAAAATACTACAAATTGGAATCTTATGAATTGGCCAATGAGAAATAAATTTTAATCAGGAACCAATTTTTCTACAAGTTTGTCAAACAAATCTTGTCAGTAAACAGGAACAAAAAACTACACTCATCCTTTCCTTTTGGGTGCTAGTACTAGTGTAAGACAAAGATAGTATGATTCTCTCTGTCTATGTTTAAAATGAGACAGTTCTTTGACAAACTATAATTCAGTCATCGATGCCATCGATGGCGATCACATTTAACTATGGGACCAACCCCGAAATCGCTACAAAACATAGACCTTTACATAGATCAGCTATTACGCGTGCGCCCGTGAGAGGGACAAAGCATACGCAATGCGACAATATGATTGGTCGAGTAGATTTGTAGCCCACCATAAACCATACTAAAATTACGGTGGGGAATAAAAAAAATGTGAGACTGTGACAAGGACAAACAATAACAGCGCTTTCTCTGCTACTCCTACTGAAAGATACATAAGACTATCCCGTTCGGTCATCACAGAGAGAATCATACCTACTGTAATGTAATGTCTTACGCTAGTACTAGCACCCAAAAACAGTGATGAGTTTTTTTTCTTCTTATGTACTGATAAATTGGGTTTGCCAGACTATAATCAGAATTCCTAAGTTTACAAAAATTATTAAAAAAAAAAATTATACTACGTTGGTGGCAAACAAGCATACCGATGCTTGTTTGCCACCAACGTAGTATGCATTTTTTATTTTTTTTAAATTATACATTATATATTCGCCATACATCTGATGGTCATAAAATTCATAATTAGATATTAATAATTTATTTTATTAAATGTGATAAATAATACATACAACTTAGTCAACGAATTAATTTGAACCGTACGACTTTCAGTAGAAGTAGCAGAGAGCGTTATTATTGTTTGTCCTTGTTACAGTCTCATTTTTTTATTCCCTACCGTAAATTTGTGTGCATGGAGACTATATAAAGGAGCCAAATCTCTATGTATGAGAAGTGTCCATCAAAAAACAGTAATTAGGCGGCGCCACCATACACCGAAACACTACCAAAAACAACCTACGTAATTTGGTCGGGTTATTTGTTGTCTTATATGGTTCACTGTAATGGTTCATGTTATACTCATGTCCCAGAGCCTAACTAGCGCCACCGGAGAGATTAGGAACTATTATTTAAAGCTGAAAGCGGTCACTTTTGCAACAATTTTGCCATCCTTTCTATTGGCATCCTTTCTATACCATCCATATTTGTGTGGTTTATGGTGGGCTACAGATCTATAGCTGGTCAAGCAAATCTTGTCAGTAGAAAAAGGCGGCAAATTTAAAAAATGTAGGCGCGAAACATGCGCGAAAGGATATAGTCAAATAGAAAATTTGAATTACGCGCCTTTTTCTACTGACAAGATTTGCTTGACCAACTATATTCGACCAATCATATCATATTGTCGCATTGCGTATGTTCTGTCCCTCACGGGGCGCACTGGTTTCGGGCTTTGCCCAAAAGCTTCCGTGAAAGGATAGTGAAAGGTAACGCAATTTGGGGGCAACAAAACCTACTTAATTTGCTATACTAAATACTAACCCTATTACTATATCCGGACGTCTGCCTAATAAAGTTGATCATCATTAGTCGCCCTCTATGAATGTTCTAACTAAGTCTAAGGGCTAAGGAAGTAACAAAATGCAGCTTGAATATTTGGGAAAATAAGGCGAAATAAGTGATTGAACTAGTCAAGGGTAGACTTTTTAAGATCATCAACTAACCCCACTGTTTAGATATTCTGTTTGAACTATTTCTCCATTAAATTAGTAATCAGGCCACCAACGGTTACGTTACGAGAGGGTAATTGAACGTAAAACAAACAAACAAGCTAGCAATGAGGGATAACCGGTGTGCTGAGGGTCGGCCTGGGTGGCGCAATTATGCAATAACTCCCATTAGAGCAAACTGTTGCTTGGATCGAGTAGGCACTTGAAATAAGTGTGTCAACGCTAACAAACAGATGTGAGTTGTGAGATAATATCGAAATAAATCGTGAAAAAATCCTTCTTAAGAAGCCTTTGATTTTTTGGGTACTTTCAATTTACAATTAGGCAAAAGTATCGTTATTTATGGAATGGGGAGTTAAATATCAGAAAGAAAATTGTATAACAAATCTATTTAAACCAAAATTTCAATTGCTTATCGAATAAAATTAAAAAACAATCGTACTTAATTGGAACGTTAAATGCTGCATGCTCTAGTGCAGAAACCTATCATTTTCTGCACCTTTTAGAACAACAATGACCTTCTTTCAGAGCATGAAAAATGAAAAAGTAGTACCTGCCTACCTACTTATGTGATATTGTTATTATAGCCTTGTTTCTGTTACGGAGGTATCTACTTCTACAGCTGGGCTGCTCCAGATTAGTAAGTACGACATGAGAGACGAATTTTTGTTGTAGATATTCGACGTGGACGTGGACGTTACCTGGACCTGGACCTGGACCACGTCTCTTTAGTGAAATGTCTTGCCCATTAAGACTTAAGAACCTATTTTCTTTGATTTTAGTCAACTCTTACGTATTATGGGCAATGATTAAGAAGCATTCTCAACTTATTTTCATATGAAAATTATCGTTACGTTAGATACGCGACGCAGTGAACGAACCTGCCGACATTGTTCGCCGAATGTCCTCTGAGTGACGAGTCATGACGCGGGCGCATGCACCTTATTTACGAGTATGTAACCCCGCTGATAACAGAAAAAATGTATAACGACGGGGCTAAGCAGGCGAGCGTTTCTATGTGGCATATTTTATGAGTTTTTTTATACCACGTCGGTGACAAATGGGCTTTTTTATTTAGTTGTATATACCAAAAAAATTTAAGTTACAATTGGGATTTTTTTTATATTATTTCTACTCAGAATCACGAGCTTTTCCATTTTTACTGAGAAAAAAGTGTCCCCAAAATTGTTGGTCCGTTTAGTTACGGTTTTCTATACAACCTTCTATGACCGTAAAAAAACGGACAAAAAAAATTGTATGAAATTTTGGGGACACTTTTTTCTCGTATTAGGATCGAAAGAGCTCGTGTTTCTAAGTGGAAAAGTGGACAGCACATAAGTGGAAAAAATATAAAAATTCCAAAATCTAAAATGCAAGTTAAGTACAACGTTAAATAGAAATGTCCAAATAAGTAACTATTAACTACGCCAGCTTGATGGTAAGTGGTCACCGTAGCCTATGGACGCTTGCAACATTTAGGTTCCAGGGTGTGAGGGTGAAAGGCCTGTCGACAGCGAACGGTGGCCGTTGGCCGTAGGTACATTGATGCTTTACTTTCAGTTCAGATTTTCAGTTAAATGACTTGTCAAACAACATTGTCAGTAGAAAAAGGCGCGAAATTCAAATTGTATAAGGGACGATAACCCTTCGAACATACATTTTTAAAATTTGCCGCTTTTTTCTACTGAAGGAAATGGCTTGACAGACTAGAATATATTGCCACTTTGAATCTTCACAAATTGATCTCATAGATCTTAATTCTTTAAGCTGGCTGTGAAATCGTGTTTTGTTTAAGTGGGTATATACAAACAGAACATGCTGTATGCCTATTGGTGTAAAACGAGATACGCTGTGTCTGATGTGCCTACACTGATACCGAATTTAATCCCACGTCCTGGGTTTTCCATTTGCATTTAAATAAATATGCAGCGTTTCAACCGCTCGTCTGCATTGGCGGAACTTTTAGATACTGGTCTTTTTATTACCACAACAACGCCTTACGCTTAACAAACACAATTATTTTATTCGTTGATGACCAGTGCCATTATTAACACTCAAGATGCGTGTGCCCGAGATGAGGAAATGTTGCTTCTGCATCCCCCTACGACCGGGCATAATATTGTGCGGGTACGTCAATATTGTAAGTACATAAGTACATCAGGTTTTTTCTTGTGTTAAATTAAAGAGTCTAGAGGAACACATCATTGACGGATAAGATCTCAAGATAAAATTTCAGCCCCAGAGACGAACATCAGTGGCTAAAGTACGATTGTTAGTCAAATTACCTAATTAGTAAGTAGACAATACTGGTAGTAATCAGTGTGTTTACCAACGAATTGTCGTTCACCTCTCTTGCAGTCATTAGAAAATTACAGGACGGGAAAAATTTAGCTCAAGCCCTTAAATTATCGCTTTCATATCGCTTTACACCCGGCAGGGGCGGCAGGTGTTAAGCGAGAAGTTGAAAAACGCCAATCCATTGAAATCGCTTCAGTTTTATCATAGACGAATAAAAGAAGAAGACTGACAATTTCTATATAAAGTCGCGTTCATTTCATCCAACATTCGGCGCCATCTGTTTAACGGTTGTTGAGTTGTTGGGCAAGAGGTCTAAACGTCGAACAAAATGGATATAGGTACTCGTATGCAGTTGCTCGTATGTATCTATAGAACTAATAAGACCACTGCGTTAGCGACGCCATCTGGCAATAGACTGAATATCGCGGGAACGCGGGACCAGATATGTTATAAAGACATTTATTTAACTAAAATAAATTACAGTAAGAATATAAAAACTAAAAGATACTTAAACATTAAACAAATTACAAACTAAAATAAATGATAATACTAAAAGGACCTTCTAAATTTTGCCCCCTAGGCAAGGTGCCCATCACGCAGGCGGCATTCCCGCGCTGGATTGCTATGGCTAATCTTTGCGCGAGAAAGCCGCCCGCGCGAGGGTCACCTATGGCCTCCCTCAGACGTTTGCTGAGCGCTTTGTGAAGCCCCCGTGCCGCCTTACCCCAAGGGCCTAGTGTCTCGACGCCAAAAGCTACAAACTCGTAGTGTGCGCCGAGACAACTATATTTATTCGCCTTGAAACGTTCTCGGACGTCAGCCGTCGCCCCGGCCTGTTTGCTGGTAGCTGAAATGTAGGACGCCGTCAACGTGTCTGCGCAGGTGGCGTTCCACACCAGCGCGCGACCCATCCGCCAGGGGATCAACGACATCCCGTCGGGGCGCTTGTCGTCATCCGTTGCGATCTGGGGCTCCAGAGCTGCAGGGACGTTGGCGCTGACGAGCGCTCTCCTCATGATGTCGTTGAGCGCGGCATGACGCGGAATAGACGTTATTAGATTTTCTTGTTTTATCATCATGATTTTCTGCCCCACAGGCGTTTTCATTACTCGCGCTATCATGCCTCGTGGTCACTGTGGAGCTGAAGAAGACAACGGTAACCAACGACGCTTCCATAGAGGCCATCACTTCCACGATTCTGTTCTGCATTCTGGGCATGAGCGTGCTTTTGAATGTGATGCTTCTTGTGGCTGGTTTTCAGGTAATTATTATTTATTAGAAACATACAAATTACTTTTAACACTTTTGGTTTTATGATACCGTTAGTTTTATCATATCATGTGACTTCAATCAAATTCTTGCATCGGTCTAATAAAGATCAGAACTGAGTTTCTCTGTTGTTTGGAGTTAGAAGTAGGATTGAGTATTTTCATATATAGGGCATAGACAATTGTCAATCTTAGATACGAGTACTTACATTATGGCAACGTTGGCGACCCATTACAAATAAATAAAAATCGTTCCCCAAAGCTTACATCTTATCCTACCAATCTGATATAAAGAAGTAAATGAAGCATATAAGGTTTTCAATGCTCTTAAGTCTAGACTACTCATTACCCGCAAAGATACAGAGAAAAATGAAACGTATCATCCTCTCTTGAAGTTCTATTGTCATCACGAATTGCAGAAAGACATCCCGATGCTGCGACTGTACAACTACTTCGCACTGGCCACCACAATCGCCATGCTGATGCCAGCGCTGGTGCTGCTTTTCAGGCTGCAGTACGTTCAGTGGTGGGCAGCCTTCGGCGCTATAGGTACTTACATCTGACACTTCTTAAATCCCGCTTTGCACTGGCTAGCTCAGACGGTATCCAGTTTTGGATCGAAAATCAATTGGTATATGTTGTATAACCAAGTAATGATGAATTTTGTTCAGCTCCCCTTTTTTTCGACCCCCCCCCCTCCCTCCATAAACTAAAACCGGTCAATTCGTATTCTGGAGACCACGAAGAACACATCCAGACCAGTTTTAGGTATTTAGAAGAGATGTTTACTAACATCGTGAAGTAGATGACTTTTGTTTAATCTGCTTATAGACTATTATACCTATATGTATATGGGAGTTATAGGACCAATCTCGATATCACCAGACAAAACTGTCACTTTCATACATTTTACCAAGATATCGAAGTTTACACCCAATTTTCGTTTTGATTTCAATGGTTGTTGTAAAAAGCCGTTCAGTACCTGTGACATGTACTAGAATCTAGAACTAGATGACTAGTATGACTAAGTGAAAAAAACACTATATGTGGTATGTCAAAACGGTTATTTTGTTTCGGTTACAGCTATGCAATGCTACGTCATAGTGCTGGTTAGAAGCGAGGTGATACAGCTAGAGATGAAACTGTTCAACCGCGGACAGACGACAGTACGCACCAACCACGCCATCGATGTTCCTGACACTGACACTTTAATATAACTTTTTTTTTATATAACTTAAAACTACATATACACATGTATAATATATTTACAATTAAAAATGATCAGTTGAACACATTTTTATCAAGCAGATATTTAGGTACGTCTGCGAGCGATACTATCTGGGGGCACGGTAGCAAACGGCCAAGGCAAATATTTTGACTAAGGTGTCGAGTTTGTGAAGTTAGGGCTTGTAGAGTTTGAAGCTTAGCTCTACAAGAGATCTGATAACTTTTTGCCAGTGCTAGCCTTATGGTTTCGTCTTGGCAACATTTTACATGAAAATGTTTTTGGTGGGATATATTATTATACAATTCCCGAATTCGTGTAAACAAAAAAAGGCAGGAATGGAAAGATTCACACGCTTTTGGTAAGTTTCGGTAGCTCAGTTAATAGGAAAGGGGACGGCCGCTTCTCCATACAAACGTAGTCCCCATTTTTCTCTTTGGATATTGACATTATGGAACATATTTCTACATCATTTGATGTATACTATACTAACCACAGTCATGCCCCTACGTTTGACTTTTTTTTAGATGTTTTATTATTGTAAAAATTAGAAGCGAAAAACAGATTTCATACAAATTTTTAAAAATTCAAAAATGGAAAAAATATAATAATAATAATAATATATAGCTTGTGGCGAGCTGTTGGGGAGTGACGACCCCACGGAGCCGAGTGCTCCAGAGAGTCGGTCAGGGTCTCCGTCTCCGGCGTGTCTTCGTCGGTCGGAGTGGACCCCAAGGGGACCCGCAGGACTCTCAGCTCTGGCTTGCCTTCATTGGCCGTCCAGAGGGGAGTCGTAAGAGCTATATGCTCCAGGGGTGGAAGTGAAAGATGCATAAGACGCGAGTTGGCACAGTGGCTGTTAACAGTCACTGGGTAGAAAGCGGCGCACACCTCTCGACACCCCTGAGCCGCTCACACCGGTGTTGCTCCTGGTCGTCTTCACGACGGCAGTTTCAGGGGCCCATCTAGTCAGCGGCAAGTCACCACCTGCCTCGATAACGTGTTTTAACATTGTTATGGCAGGTGTCCGGACTTCTTTACAATAGCCCAGTCTCATTGTCCACCCAAACTTCAATCCATAGACCGGTATACTGTTCACTTTTTCTACAATAGTCCCAATGCCTGCTGCGACCGGTTCATGGGTGTCTATTGTTGCGCCTGTGAACGGGTTCCAGCAGGCGTTCTACATGACATTAAAGCTCTCCAAGGGGCCTCTACGTGTTGGATTTATATCCCCACGCAAGCCTATCAAAAGACCGGGATGCATAGGCCCGTGATATCCAAGGAGATACAAATAATAATAATAATAATAATATAATAATAATATATATATAAAATAATATAATATACAACAAATTGTGTCAAAATATTTTCAATAATGTTAATATATTTTATAAGGTTACTATTGTTGTTGTTACTAATATGAGGAATAAGCTACAACTAACAAATTTATGGACCATATGTTGTCTCGAATAAAGATTTTTTTTTAAATATTCAGATAGGAAAACGAGGACTAGTCTTGTCCGAAGCGGTGAATTTTAATATAAAAATAATAATTTTAATTCATGATCACTGGTTAATCATAAGTTCATAACAGGATACATTTTTTAAATGGGGCACTGGGCAGCTACCAGATTCAGTGCTGCTAAGCCTAAAATCTTAAGAGACTAATCCCTATATTTTTAATTATCAATAATTGCCATTTACAGATTTTTGGAAACAAATGTATACAGTCACAAAATCGTATTAAAAAAAAAAATTTTTCATGCCTATTTTTGTCTATCCCATTTCTATCGGATCAAAAGCTTTTTCGAGAGAGACCTAGGTTACGGCACTTTGAGTTTTTAACGTGTATACCTACAGGTATATTACAGGTAGGTAGGTACCTAATTAATGATTGTACAAAACATGCAAGTATTTAATTATTTATTAAATTTTATTTGCGAGATTTATTTTCATTGTTATGTCATCGTAAGATTTCCTTTTTGACTCTTGCAGAAAAACCATTGTCAAGTCATTGACAAGTAAGATAACAACTGTCTAAGATACCGATATGGTCATGCAAAGAGTTAACAATCTCCCCCTTCGGTTAGTTGAAAAGCCACAAATTCCTTCCTGACATTTATAATAACTTGATAACGTACATCACCTTACTAAAGTCTTGTTTAACTCGCATTTAGTATTAAATTGGAATAATTAGTTAAAATGAATTTTAGTATCAATATTACGTAAACCGTTTCAAAGTTGCCGCTTTTTCGGCAGCTCACGATCCTGCCGCGTAATGGCAAATTTTTAAAATGTAAGTTTTTTTCTTAATTCGTGGGAAGCACAGGTGCACGCCCGCGGGACAGTGCGTCGTGACTTACTCTCTGCACACTATTGTCAGGGATAATAATATTTTTCATGGTAACAATGAGTAAATGAACATAAATTAAAATACCGGAGCTCCTTGCAAGGTAGCTACTTAGGTGAAACTGTTATGTATTATGCAAGCTTAAGTTAAGTAATTGGGATGTCTGAAAATTATGTACCTAAGTACTGGTTGGTTGAATTCAGATTCTTCAAATCCCCTGAATATAATAAATCCACATTTTTAATATGTAACTACAAAAATATTAAGAACTCTTAGGTGTCATAAGTTTCAGCTGGAATGCCTGCAGAAGTTGAAATTATTGGAAGAAGGAATAACTATCCTATATATTTACACGTATTTCTATGTAAATTTTACTCTCTATTACCTATACCCGTAAAACTGAATATAGGTAATTTCACCATTAAAACAAATTATATTAAAACATAGTATAGTTGTCTCCAGCAATACTTAAATATTTTGAAGGGGCTCATTATAATAATTTGCTATGTTTTACGGTAAACATGGCGGATAGCTTCCACAGCAGCTGGTTGGCGATGAGAAGGCTGAAAACCACAAACTGTAGGCGGAGCCTTGCACTGTTGCTTTTGCTTTTGAAAGGATCGAAGGCCAACGAGATAGGTTCGGAAGACAAGGCTCGGAAAGTAATTTTCGCTAATGTCGTAATATAGTCGTGCGGTAATTGTAGGGTTGACTTTCTGCATTTGTTTTTTTTTCGAGTGACTATGACATAAAACAGACAGACAAACGCCGAAGTAATCCCAAAAGTGTTCCGTAAATCAATTAATTTCGTTGAGTATGTAATTATCTAACAAAATTATTGAGAAATAATATCGTAATGTATTTTGATACTGTAGCTAGTACGATAGGCCGTTGTCGACATTTTCTGCAACAAATTTTTAATTGTTTATAATTTAGTTAAGTACCAAGTTTAGTGTACACTCCGCACAATTACTCAATTAACCTCTTCATTAATTAAGCTTAACAATTTAACGACTTAACAAACAATGGAACTCGCAGCTCGCGTGCCAGGAAGGCCATTTAAAAAAAAACCGGCCAAGTGCGAGTCGGTTCCCCCGCGCACGAAGGGTTCCGTACCATTACGCGTCACGTCAAATCACGTTCGTTGTATGGGAGCCCCACTTAAATTTTTATTTTATTCTGTTTTTAGTATTTGTTGTTATAGCGGCAACAGAAATACATCATCTGTGAAAATTTCAACTGCCTAGGTATCACGGTTCATGAGATACAGCCTGGTGACAGACATACCGGACAGACAGACAGATAGACAGACAGACAGATAGACAGATAGACAGATATACAGATAGACAGATAGACAGACAGGCAGACAGACAGACGGACGGACAGACGGACAGAGTCTTAGTAATAGGGTCCCGTTTTACCCTTTGGGTACGGAACCCTAAAACAAACCGGCCAAGTGCGAGTCGGAATCGCGCACCGAGGGTTCCGTACTTTTTAGTATTTGTTGTTATAGCGGCAACAGAAATACATCATCTGTAAAAATTTCAACTGTCTAGCTATCACGGTTCATGAGATACAGCCTGGTGACAGACAGACAGACGGACAGACGGACAGACGGACAGACGGACAGACGGACAGACGGACAGAAGGACAGACGGACAGAGAAATCTTAGTAATAGGGTCCCGTTTTTGCCCTTTGGGTACGGAACCCTAAAAACTAGCAGGCTTAAACATGGCACTAAGGAGTCCTGTAAAATGCACTTATTAGCCGCCGAGTACGCCAAGAGCCCGGCTAATGGTTGCCATTCATACGCTGAATGGAAATGCGAAATTGCCAACAATTATATACTTTCGCAATGATAACCGGTGGATGAAGCTTCGGCAACCTGAAAACGGAGATATCAGGACGCTGCGGGGTTTTAGTTGGGATTTTAAGCACTTAGCGTAGTGCTCGTATTAAATATTGTCGCAAATCCTTATTCTGAAAAATATATAATATGGAATGATGTCCTAAACTAGACCAGCACCTGCCTACTTGTTTTGGACTCGAATACCGATGAGACGAAAAATTTGGGTGAATAATAGGTACTAAGCATTTGTCTTGACTGTTGAATGTTTTATGTAGTTTGACCCAAGACTGTCTACGACCGAGATAATCATACTGTCTTTGTCTTGCGCTAGTACTAGCACCCAAAAGAAAGGTATGATTATAATTTTCCTGGTTCTTACTGACTGAGAAGTTGTGTTTGCCAAACTATAATTATGTATTGTATTTAATTTTCGTTAAAGCCTTTTATTTTTTTCTTCATAATTATGTTTGTGTGCATCTAAATTCACACCTCCCACACTCCGCTTACATACGCTCCCTACTTCGAAAGTTGCGGTGGACAGGCCAAGATAACCGCGACTGTAGCGTTATTCAATTGTCGTGAATCGTGAACGAATTCATTTCACAAAACTCATCTTGCGGCGTCGGGCGGCGGGTGACAAGCCACAGAAATCAAACCAAAACTTTGCTCTTACTACCCATTAGAATTCATATTTGCCAACTTAAGTTTACGTTTATAAAATACGACACTGTTGTAACTTTGTTGATTTTAATGTGAGCACACAGTCATTCTTCTTATGCCAACGGAAAATGTAAAGTTGTGGTAAGATAATTGATTTTTGAGTAGCCCTCTAACGCTACGCTGCTGTAGCATTAGTGTACGAGTACCCTAATGTCACTTGGTCTACGATTTTCTCGACCTTTTGAGTTATTCACAAATCGTGAACAATTAGGTAGTACGTTTATACTTACAGAAGGAATGTAGCTTACCAGTTAATGTGATTTACTTTAGCAAAACACGTATGTAGTTGACTTCGCTTAATATCTACCTCTAGTTATTTGGTCTCTTGCAATCAAATCGTGTTTTTACTCCGCTATAAATACATTTCTACTAAAGTGTCAGAATACTCAGAATTGAGATTAAGGTACTTTCCACACGAAATATTTTTATCTTATTATGTAGGTATTTTACTAAGTCAACCGTTGCAGCCATACTACGTCATAGATAACGGCAACGTCATACTTTTTGAGATTTTGCAAGGCCAGATTCTAAAAATATTAGACATCGCAACAGAAGCGTCTGAACGTGGTATTTTAGTTTCAACATTGTATTTTATCTATGGGCCTATGACGCCCGAAAACAATTTTATTCACTTCATCGTTCATTCCATTCGTCATCTAATCTAAACTGCGCTTAGCGAAGTCAACATTCTGCGCCCATATACCTTCCATTCGCTCGTACATCAAGGAAGGCGGCGGCTCCGACGCACGGCCGGACGCGTCATGCCCGCATGAAGACCGGAAATGGGCAGGATGACCGGATCCTATCTCCGCTCCTACCTGCTGCCATGTTGTGACGTCACAATGCCAGATTGTAAATAGATTTCGTGTTAGTTGAGGAAATGTTTTTATTTATCACTGTTTGTGTCAGGTTATTACGATTGCTGCAAGCGTGACATACTTATGTCTTGTAGCGAGCGATTTTGGGTTGTGTGGTTGCGTCGTTTAAAGTTCATTACTAATGCCCGTTGAATACAGGAAATTCCAGATTCTTTGGGCCGTAATGTTCTGTACCTCATAGGGTTGCACCCACGTACCGCCCTAAGTAGGTACTTCTTTTTGACATTAGTGCTCCACAGGAACAGAGAATATGCATTTCAGTCTCCTCTGACTCCTGGTAGAACCTGCATGTCGCATCTTGTTTGTTTTCTTCAGCTTACAGTGTTCAGTTAATATTCTACTGACCGCACAGGTTTTGTGTCTTTTGAGCCCTAGAAGCTCCTTAGCAGTTTTGCTGTTGAATGAACCCTTTGGTTAGAGCTTTCGAGTGTTCTTGCCCTTTGATGAACTTTCACCAATCGATTGTTCCCGTATTTTCTAAGTTGCTGAGCAGAGAATATGCATCCCGTTTTGTGATTCCACAGAACGATTCTGGGCCGACCAGGGGTGTGTTTGCGCCCTTTCTAGCAAGTTCGTCCGCTTCTTCGTTTCCGTTAATGTCGGAGTGCATCTAAGTGTGACATTTGAATATTGTGTTTAGAGCTCCTTGCATTAAGTTGGATATCGTGTGGAGGCAGAGTCCTTTGATAATGACTACAAGGTCGTCCGCAAATCCTTGTGTGTCATAGTCTTGGCCTGACATAATTGCAAGAAGTTGACCCACTGCTAGGTCTATAATAGTGGGGATAAAACGCCTACTTGTGGGCACCCTTTCGTGGTATAAAAGTCACGCTCTGTAGTATTGGGGGTCAGAGTGGCTACTCTATTCGAGATTCGAGAGCATGCTATCTACCCATCTGGTGGTGGTTTCGTCTACTCCCTTTGATTTCATACCATTGAGTATTGTCTCTGTGGGCGTATTGTTGAAACCACCCTCGACATCAAGGAACGCACATAGGAGCGGTTTGCTTGTTCTCTAGGGTTTTCTGCACCTTGTCAACGAGGTTCGCCAGGTATTTGGCTCTAATGTGCTGATCAATAATTCTTTCCATCGTTTTGAGTAGAAACGATGTTAGACTAATTGGTCTGAAGGATTTAGGCTGTGAGTAGTCCTTTGTCCCTGCTTTTTAACCGACTTCAAGATTTCAAAAGGAGGAGGTTCTTAATTCGGTTGTATGTTTTTAACCGACTTCAAGATTTCAAAAGGAGGAGGTTCTCAATTCGGTTGTTGTATGTGTTATACATACAGATTGGTCTCGTTTTTGTCAAAACGCAGTTCTGATGATGGGATCCATGAGGAATCGAGGGAACTCCTCAAATATTAAAGGCATACATATAGTGATTTTAGTATTTTCATCAACAAATCAAGCATTTACATTTAAAAAAGTGACAATTGATGAAGTGGAACTGCTGATGATTATCAGAACGGAACTCTTCAATGACGCATAGTTCACGTTTGGGGATTTGTCCTCTTCGTTATGATTGGTAAGCAAGTTAGGTTTTCAAGACACATTTTTGTCAAGCTCGAGTTTTGATGATGGGATCCATGAGGACTCGAGGGAACTCTTTAAATGTGAAAGGCATAAATATAGTGATTTTTGTATTTTCATTAATAAATCCAGCATTTCCATTTAAAAAAGTGACATTTGATGAAGTGCAGCTGCTGATGATCATCAGAAATATCAGAATGGAACTTTTTAATGACGCATAGTTCACGTTTGGCGATTTGTCTTCTTTTTTATGTTTGTTAAGCAAGTTATGTTTTCAAGACACATTTTTGTCAAGCTCGAGTTCTGATGATGGGATCCATAGGGAACCGAGGGAACTCCTCAAATGTGAAAGGCATACATATAGTGATTTTTGTATTTTTATCAACAAATCCAGCATTTACATAAAAAAGTGACATTTGATGAAGTGGAACTGCTGATGATGAACTTTTCAACGACACATAGTTCACGTTTGGCGATTTTTTCTCTTCGTTATGGACCCAGCCCCAAACTTGGACCTGGACTTTTTTTTGAACTGCGATCCTCACAGAACCGAACTGCTATCAGAATATTGGGTTAGGTTAGGTTAGAACTATGACCCTTACAGAAACGAAATGCTACTAGAAACGTGGGTGGTTTTACCTCCTTTTAGTTAAAAGATGCTGTCTTTTTCATTTGATTGTCTGTAGTGCACCATCAACAATAAGTAACCTTTCAACGGCATCCCCCATTGAAGTCGGTTTTTTTTTCTTAAAAATTATGATATAAAGCGTACCTTGACCCGAGTCCATTTATCTGGTACTAGCGACCCGCCCCGGCTTTGCACGTGTAGTTCAACTAATTTACACAAAACCTTTACAAATTATACATATAAACCTTCCTCTTGAATCACTCTATCTATTCAAAAAACCGCATCCAAATCCGTTGCGCAGTTTTAAAGATCTAAGCATACACAGGGACAGACATAGGTACAGACAGCGGAAAGCGACTATGACCCTTTTGTTAATTCCAGTGCTCTCCTAGATGGTGTGGTTTGCGTCGGCATCACATCCCACAATAAGTTCCGCCTTTTGTGCTTGAGCGTACTCTAGCACTTTAGTCAGTTTTTCTGTGGGATCTTGCTTCTCTCCGGGCAGGTAGGCTAAAGTAAGGCTAAACTAGGCTTATACCTACTAGCTACGGTTGCGGAAGGAAGATTGTAAAGGTGTGTGTAACGGAACGTTACACTACCAACTTCTCTATCATTTCTGGCACTACGTTATGCTGAAGTAACAGCTTAAAATTGTGTTTGTTTTATTAATTATTGTCGAAAGTTTAGTGCAATTCTGTGTGTGAACATCTACATAAGCTTAACTGCTTATCCACTACCTACGTCCTAAGGCACATATTGTGTGCCTCTTTTTATTCCTTTCAATAAATACTGAATCGTCCTGGATCCTGCATTATCATTTACTACGTCTTGTTGAGGGAGGCTCACTTACCTACCCCCTCACAGAGTTGACAAAATGACTGAAACTCCTGTCAGACTTCTTTGGAGTAATTTTGCCACTTCTTCACGTCAGTATTTGGAAATTTGTGAAGTTAGTCAGTAGGTCTGGGTCATACACATTTTATGGTACCTACCTATACTTACATCGTTCGAGTCTTTCCTGTAGACATCGCAAAGTTAGGGGAATCTAAAGCATATTTTTACAAGACTCAGGTACAGTGCTTGACACTGAAATAAGAATAACGGATATAGGCAGTCATTAAACTGGAACCCGCTAATCCATAAAACTTTACGGGCCTGATTTAGTTAAATCATAGACATAGTATAGTAGTAATAGACATGAAACTGAGCGACCAGGGGTAAGAGAAAGACATATTCATGTATTGACAGGTTAATTTATGGCAGCATAATCCTTTTTCTCTTTCACTCTTATAAATTTCGGTATTTCGCCATCGCCTCCTACCTATGCTGCCATAACCCGACCATGAAAAAAACCCGGTCGGTGATAAGGACAAAGCATGGCACTATTTTCTCTTTTTAGTCTTATAGGAATCGCAATAAGACTATCTTTCTCTATCAAAGAGTGTCAGGTCAGGCCCTTGAGTTAAATTATGTTTTATCCCTTTCTTACAAATACATAAGTCAAAATGACAGATAAAGACTAACGATTCATAGCAAATTTAGGCCGTAACGCGTTTATGAATAACGCCATTATTGTATTGTACACCTTTTTCTAAAATGTGTTTGACCGGTTGGACCCCTCTACTGTCTAACACAGATACTTCGAACATAACACCCGCGACATTTTAAAGAACTTTTATCGGTAGCTATTACCACCTCATTCGTGAAGGTAAGAAAACTAGAAGCATGTCGACCGTCAGGTTCCACATTGACAGGTGTCGGGCACCTGACAGCGGTCATGCCCATATGTTGCCACCCTCGCACGCAATACCCGCCCTGTGATCATACCTTGGGTTATTTTTACTACTGTGTACTGCTACTACATGTTTATATTGGTCAATTAGTTTGCGATGATTAAGTATAGGTTCATTCACTAAAGATGCCGCGGATTTTATATGAGAATTTAAAGAGTTCAGCACAAAACTCGCGATACCTCTTATGAATCCACCTACACATATAATTAGCAAGTTCGGTTTTTGTTTTAACAATTATACTAATTATTACATAACATCAAATTTGTCTTAAAGGGCCTCTGCGCTGTTGGTTTCGGGTCCACGCACGCCTCCCAAAGGTCTGGGACCCCATTTTCCCGACTGTCCCAAGATATGGTAAGACATACAAATATAATAATCTGCTAAATGCTGATGTTAATTATGTAGTAGAAGTTACTTCATTTATATTAAACTTGGTAGGTACTCAAATGCAGCAAAAAAGGATAAAAACGAGTATCTACATATTGTACCATTCGGTACAATATGTACTAAGATACTCGTTTCTATCCTTTACTGGTATTCACCTATCTATGCATACAAAATGTTTCATGTTATACTTGACTGTAAATATGTAAAATAAAATAAGTGTATATATAGGTACATATATATATATATATATATATATGTAATAATTGCAATGTAATTTAAAAAATAAGTAGGTAAAATGGAACAAACTTCCGTAATTAAAGCGTGTTTCGTTCGACGCCTTCTTAATTAGACTGCCTTTTATATTGAGAGGGCCCGACATGTGTCGCTGCGGTTTGTAAGCATGGTATCTTTACATATACGAGGGTGAATCAAAAAGTTCTTAGAAATAAGGTCAAAAACAAACGAATATTTTTTTTTCATTATTTTTTTTATACATTTAATAAAAAAGTTTTTTCTTGGGTCTCGAAAAACACACTACAGCACGCATGACCGCGTTGTCGTCGTCAAATTTAGTTTCGCGACTGTATACTATTTTAATTTCGGAAATAAGTGGTAATCACCCGGAGCTAAGTCTGGCGATCTGGCTAAGTCAAAGATCTAAAAACCAGCCTGGCGGATAGCAGTGAGAGCCATCACTTTTTTTAAAACCCAAAACATCTGTTATTATCAAATGTACACTACCAAATGAAATCTTTAGGGTCTCTGCTAGATATTTGACTGTGATTCGCCTTTTTTTCAATTTTTTCAACGGTTTGTTCGTTAACTGAGATAGAAGGCCGACCGGAACGGGGGTCATCTTCACAGCTTGATCTACCTCTTCTGAACTCTGCAACCCAGTAAGCGACAGTGGAATAGGGTAAAGCATCAGAGCCTACCGTCTGCTTAATATCCAAAAATAAACCTTGGTAGACATTTTCTTCATACACAAGTACTTTATCACGGCACGTAACTAATTCTTTTTCCATAATTGAACGTTTTAGTCAGCTTCTTTCACAAAAGACTCATTTAGAATGTAAAGGCGGGAACAAAAAAAATTTTTACAAAAATTACATACGTCATAGTACCAGCTCAGAATAAAAAACAAACCTCAAGTAAAGAGGTTTTACAAATACGTAGTTCTAAGGACTTTATGATTACCCCTCGTACTTCTTAATCATGGCTAAGGAAGTAAGGACGCCTTTTCATTTATCAGTGGCAAAATTATGCATAATTATCATAAATTATTAAATTACTGCGCGGCACAACGGATATGTGAGTTAGTAGGTCATCTGTTGTTCAAATGTTCATTTACTTAGTCACACTTATGTTTCGAATTGATAGATTAGGGCTAATGAAAGCTGATAGTGCTGATACGGAAATTTGTTTAACTGTTTAAATTGCATCTTATAATATTAATGCCACTTGTGTCCAACGACACTTACATAGGTAGGTATATGTCGTGGCATTCGAGGACAATATTGCGTTATTTTTCAAAGTTTTCATTATAAACTTTGTCAAAACTATCTTTCTTTAGCGACTAATCAGGAGTTTGTGTACGTACAATTGTCACACGATACTCGCAAAGAGAGTACTGAATACAAATCTCGCTTACGAGTCTTGCATTCAATTTTGTTCAGAGATATTCTTTCATCAAAATCGGCTTATTGGCTTATGAACCGACCGGCGACCTATGAACCGACCACCTATGAAAACATTGCAGGCAAATAGACAAATTGGCATGTCTATTGTCTAACATGCATCGAATTATAAGATAAAAAATATTCAAGTACCATTATTGTTTTATCGCTGTTTTTTTAATTTGTCACCATTTTCTAGTCCCTACTTACAGACAATGCATTTAATTTTTTTTTGAAAACTGGCCCGAAATTTCTATCCTATAGGAAATGCCAGTTGGATCTACAAGAAATTTATCGCCATGCTATCAGTAATCAACCGTTCGTAACGCTCAAAAAACGACCCAGGTGACGCTTGTTTCATAAAAACAATCTACTTGGATCCAGGATTTCAATTAATAAATCGAAACAAGGGTGCGTGTTAGCATCAAATTGTTTTTGTGCTCAACATTAGTCACGGAATCGTCGTTTAAAGTTCCCACTAGCGAGCTAATTTATTACCTTCCTCAAAAATAAATAGGTATATGTGCTGTCGACAGGCGTGACGAAAAGTAATATTTTGTTTTTACGTCATTTCTCTGCGTGATATGGCTGACAAAAAAGGGTGAGGACGCGATTTGGCAGGCTGAGACAAAGGCGAACGCGAGACGAATGCGCTCCTTCGCGCTTTGGGTGAGACGTCTTCGCGGTTTGGGCGGACACGCATGGCGCTCAGCACCGGCAAACTAATCAGTGTTGTTTTGAAGGAACTTTTTAATATTAAGCGCCACTTGCACCATTCCACTAACCCGGGGTTAACCAGTTAAACCTGGAGTTACCATGGTTACCAGTATAATTTGACGCTGGGTTATTAGGCTTAACCGCTTAACCCCGGGTTAGTGGGATGGTGCAAGTGGCGCTAACAGAGATATGTTCATATCAGGCAAATATTTCCAGGCTCCATTTCTATCAGGTTTTCACAACTATTCAGATGTAAATATATTGTGCGACTTTAACCTGTGTGGCTACCACCAGTTTGACATTGACATAAACGCTATCGGGAACGTAACTTACTTTCTATGCATCTCGCTCGTACACGCATATTAGTGCGAGCGAGATGTATAGAAAACAAATTACGTAGACGTTAGCGTATATGTCAGTTTTGACACTGTTAGTGACTCATGGTACGGATGGGTACAGAGAATAAATCGAGACTATATTACTTAGGTAGGCCCTAGCGAAAAGTTTTCAATTTAGAGATAACAAAAATTACGGACTGTTCATTTTTTGGATGTAGTGGCGTTTGGAAAATGCGTGCTCACTAAACGTAACCCGCGCCTACAGATGTGCATGTTGCGCAATGTTTCTAAAAAGTTTAAAAAGTTCTCCGAAATTTCAGGAAATTTTCACAGGAAACAAAGGAAACTTTCATTTTGAAAATAGAAATTTCGATCACCATACAAAAATGTAACAAATTTCTGATATTTTTACGTGTCTAAATTTTTACGCCATCTGACGGAGTAACTGTAGAATTGGGTCGAAAGATGAACTTTGCTCAAATGTCCTATAACCTACGTATACCTATAACATAATTCTGGGCAGTAAACCCACTAGTAAGAAGGAGTAGTGGAAGCCTGGAAGGACCCACCAAAGGAGCTGTCTACAAAGGTCCATGTGGCAAACCCTAATGGAAACCACGTAGGTTTAATGGCCGATTGGAATCGATGTACGCGGAAACATGGTCCTTTCCGGCCCAAATCCTACATCCCTTACGCTTAATGAAGAAACCCTTGAGGTAAATATTGTGGAGATTGAGTTCAATGATAATTACTGGTTATTTTGGTATAATTAGAAATTCGTGGGTATGTTATCATAAAAAGAACAGCCACAATAATTCTGTTAGCATCGCAATCTTAACGTGCTTATAAAAAATTGCCACAATACCAGTTAAATTTTTACGAGTTCATTACGCATTAGAAAGACAAGAGGAAAGCCTAGTTACTTATGTCAGCCAAATAGAAAATAATGTGTCGTATGAGGAAATTAAAAGACTGGCACAAGAAAGAAAGAGAGAAAGAAGATTGACTATTACTCCACCGACCAGAGCAAAGCTCATGTTATGATGATGATGACTGTACGGCTACCACTAGTTTGACACTGACATATTCGCATAGCATATCTGACAGCTAGCGTATACGTAACATACTTTCTATGCATCGCGCTCGTACTCAGTTCGCATATTAGTGTAACTTAGTGTGAGCGAGATGTAGGTATAGAAACTTAGAATGTAAGTAACCTACGCAGACGTTAGCGAATATAATAAGTATGTCAGACTGGCATTGCCAAGGCAGTCGTGGTAAGGCTACTTCATCACACTACATAGTATAAAACAGTCGCTTTCTGCTGTCTGGATGGATGTCTGTCCCTATGTATGCTTAGATCTTTAAAACTACGCAACGGATTTTGATGCGGTTTTTTTAATAGATAGTGATTCAAGAGAAAGGTTTATATGTATAACATCAGCATTGCACCCGTGCGAAGCCGGGGCGGGTCGCTAGTATCACATAATAGAAAAGTCAAAGCGACTCGATTTATCTAAACTACCTAACCCAAATGTAGGTTAATGTGTTATTCATTCCATTATTCTTTAATGTATAATAAAGAATCACGGCTATTCTACCTCTTCTTAACGCTTCACGTATAACTTAACGCCAGTAACAATACCGAGCGTCCGAATTTTTGAAATAACTGACACTTAAAATTCATTTCGGCAAATTATTTTTGTCGCGTCATTCCCGTTCGTGGCGGTGGCGTGGACTATTAGCGATGGTAATGACACTTAATGATAATAAATAATCGCCATATTACTCGACTGTTTGCGGCGGAACGCCTCCGGTGTCTCTGTGCCTTAAATTCTTAACCGAAAATTTCTTTATTTTGTGAGTTCTTTGCATTGAGCATTTATTTTTATACCACGTTGATGGTAGTCGGTAGTCATGCATATACTACCCACCATATAGGGAGTAATAGTTGTCGTAGTAGGTACCCTGAGAATAACTCAATATTATAGAGAGCTAATCCGAAAGAATTTTATGATTAAATGAAGCTCAACTTAGCTCAGATGGCGCTGGAGTCGTTAAAAATGAACTAATTTCTTGTTTAGGTCGTATAAGTCCCGGTAATAAAAATCCTTCGAAATGTTGCTTTTAAGGGTCCGTAGCAGAAGCAGAACTGAGATAAACGGAACCCTTATAGTTTCGTCATGTTCGTCTGTCCGTCCGTCCGTCTGTCACAGCCATTTTACTCGAAAAATATAAGGTATATTTTAATGACATTTGAAACATATGGGTATTTTATAGACGATTACATATGTACTTTGTTTAAAATTTAAAACGAGGCGGGCACTCCATACATGAAAATGATATCTAAGTGAAAATCAAGGTTAAGCCAAAGTTTAAGCCAATAATGAATGAATTAATGAATGTTTCTTTATTCAGGAAATAGATCCATTACATAATTTTAAAATACAAATACAATAAATTTTAAAGATAAAAAAAAGAAATACAGTAAAAGTAAAATAAATAACCACTAAAAACTACTTACGGTTGCTTATGCGCGGACAACCAATGCAGGAAAAACACATATTGGTAAATGTTTTCATTTACAGTCATAACTAGCCTATTAATATTAGAAATGCGTACCCTGTTCCAGAACGACGCTATTCGGTTTCTAATAATAGCAAATAAGTCGGTACCCTGGCTTCAACAAACATCGCTGACGCACTGCAGAACCGTGGTTGTTTGGTCAGAATTCGCAAGGCGTCATACTGTACTCTAAGGATGTGGTAGGCCTTTCGTGCATATTTTGCCCATAGTTGGCTTTTTTCCAAATCCTTCTCCCTTTATTAAAAGGACGTAAGTGCTGCGACGAAGGTACGGGACCTACCACTTTGCTTGACCTGACACGCACTTGGCCGGCTTATGTAATTAATCGCTATTGCGAATTTGTATAATGTTTTTCGAATTTATCTGATAATAATAATTAGGCATAATAAACGGAGCGAAAAATATACCTACCTATTATAAGAATACAGACTTTTTGGATTCTAGTTAGAACCAATTTAATATATACATAGGTATGTGGGTTTTATCCTCATTTCTCTAAGATATCTGTAAGATTGTACTGTTCGCAGTATTTACTGCAGAACAGTCAAGTCCCGAGAAACGTAACTGGCTAGGCAAGCAAATGATAGTTCCTAGAGAGATTGATTAGGTGCCTGTTTCATGGAATCGCCATTTCACTGAAATATCTGGAAATTCAGATTAAGAACAGGCTAACGCAAAATTGTAGTTGTTGTATTGATTTTTCTACGTTTCGATCTAAAGCAGAATGGCATGAAAAAACCGGCCTAGTGCGAGTCGGACTCGCGCACGAAGGGTTTCGTACCATTACGCAAAAAACGGCAAAAAATCACGTTTGTTGTATGGGGCCCACTTATATATTTATTTTATTCTGTTTTTGGTATTTGTTGTTATAGCGGCAACAGAAATACATCATCTGTGAAAATTTCAACTGTCTAGCTATCACAGTTAATGAGATACAGCCTGGTGACAGATGAACAGACGGACGGACAGCGGAGTCTTAGTAATAGGGTCCCGTTTTTACCCTTTGGGTACGGAACCCTAAAAAATCACATGGAAAGTAGACTATATTTGCTAGGACAAACTCCAACCAAACCCAAACGTGGCTCGATAGGAAAAATCAGGAATCACATGTCTAATTTTAATTTATTTTCAGTTGCATACCACAGCCTCCACAGTGCTCCACAGCAATATAATTTTAGTATATAATAGCTAGTGATATAGCCGAGGAATCTAATGAGCAAAATTTTAAAGTACATACTTATATTTTCAGAGTAATCGAGATATACTCATAATAGCAAGTATCGCGCGGCGCGCCATACCTATCTTTTGTTTCCTACAAATTTCCTGGCTTAACGCCCCCTCTTAAATAAGTACGTTATGTCTAGGCATAGGCAATTAATAATGCTAGGTCGGGACAGGACCGATGTTTAAGTTTCCGCTAAAGTTCTAAAAGTCTGAAGGCAATGCCATTAATTACCTATGGAGATGAAGAATTTGGGTGACATAGGGTCGGACCAAGCTTACTCTCTGAATAGACTTTTCAGTGACAGTGTGATTGTACCACATTATGTTTGTCTAATTCCTAGGAAATATGACGTATAAAATAGTGTTACCGTTACAATTCAGGTAGTTTATGGCCTCTCCAAACTTTGTTGCTCTTACTTAGCCAGCAACTATCTAAAATCGCGCCATTTGTTGCGTTGTAGAAGCCTTTACCTAGCTAGACTGATAGGATCATTTCAATAACAGTTTACAAGAAGAAACATATAAGATGAAATGTATTAGCTACAAAAGCTGATCTCAATAACGATTCATTTGTAAAAAATTCGATGTCTACTGGAATCTGGGCTAATACTTACGTGCTTACGTGGGTGCTCGAGGCGGCTACGGGACATGACGGGATGTCCAAGTCGTGCTCTTTACCAGGACACATTCCGTGTCATTTAGGGCGACGTGACGTGCCTTTCAATTTCGTGGTTGTTCGTGTCACAATTAGTGCGAAGTAAAATGCAACCCTGAAGCGAAACAATGCTTTTGGACAAGATAGAAATTTTTGCACTCTGTGGTATGTGGTACATATATTTTTTTATTGATGTAAAGGTTATTTTATACGCTACCAGTGTATAGATTAAGGTTGAATTAAATAATATGACATAGAGGAAGTAATTACTTAAAGTTAAAAACCACAAAAAATCGTTTTTAATTTAGCCTTTTAGGTAATAGGAAATCCTTCCTAATTAAGTACTTTCTTGTTTACTTGATTTTGATTATCAGTCTAGTTTCATAAATGCAGGTAAATTCATACATTCACCCGTAAAATGTTTTCCTATTTAGATGGGAATACCCATTCTCGGTATTACTCATTAAAGGAAAGGTTGGAAAGTACTGAAATAAAATTCACTTTTCCTACTCGTATTAACTTTACGCTCGTTCGGTGCTGGAATCTCTTTTAAGGATCTAATAAAGGAATGAAATAAAGTTAGATTCACACGAACCGCCGCCAAAAAGCCGCTCCCATGCAATCGAAGTTACGCTAAAATATTAGATGGCGCTTTTTTTTTGTAAATAGTTTTGTATGTAAAACTTCTACTGGTTCTAGTTTCTTTGTATTAAAATTTCTAGCAACGAAAACTAGTATCAGAAATAGATACCTAATTATACAAGTAGTTATGTTACTTGAGGTTATCACGCCTTCCTTATTCATCCGGCCTTTTCCATCGATAAATATTTTTCTTAACCATAAAATGTGAGATGTGACTCCAGTGGAGTTTAACATATATGGAACTTACTTTATTTTACAACTAAGTGTTAAGAAGTCGTTAATTATACTAACATAAGTATAATTATTACGTCGTCTGGTAAGGTCGAGCGGGATAAATGCAACTATAATTCAATGCATCTATTTAAGTTATTTTTTAAACAACTTGAATTATAAGAGCTCCCTTCATCTAGTGATAAAATCCTGAGCTACTTGGAAATAAAACGTAACTAGAGGTCGTTCCGACCAATCGTATTCGAGTATTAAATAAAAAAAACCGGCCAAGTGCGACTCGGACTCGCGTTCCAAGGGTTCCGTACATTACACAATTTTAATCAATGTATTTTTTTTTAAAACCCGTGGGGGTCGGATCGAAAACTAAGTAAGTAATTAAGTCCGACTCACGCTTGACTGCACATTTCTAATAGGTTTTCCGGTGATCTATAGGTAAAGATCTATTTTGTGTATTTTTGTCAAAATTTTTGACCCAGTAGTTTCGGAGATAAAGGGGGGGAATGGTAATTTTTTGCTAACTTCTAAACTATCTATCTTAAAATTATATTACAAAAAAAATATATTTGAGATTCTCACAATGAGCCCTTTCATTTGATATGTAACACGATATAGTTAGACAAACTATATTTGTTTTTTTCTCATTTACCCCCCAAAAGTGGCCCCTGTGTTTAAAATTAATTTGTTTACGTTACATGTCCATCTTTGGGTCACAAACTTACATATGTGTACCAAATTTCAACTTAATTGGTCCAGTAGTTTCAGAGAAAATAGGCTGTGACAGACGGACAGACAGACAGACGCACGAGTGATCCTATAAGGGTTCCGTGTTTTCCTCTTGAGATACGGAACCCTAAAAATTAACGCAATAATCCCATAGTTGCATTTAATCCCGGTTGTACATAATGTATAAGATTTGGTAAATTATTACTTTTTGGTATCATATTTATACTACCTATATTTATAGATTCAGAACCCAGCACAACTTATACAACCCTGATTTCAGTTTATTCCCTGCGTGTCCAATTTGCACTCACGTATTTGTGCAATAGGGACGCACTTCCATCTCAAATCAAATTGTAATCATATTTTAATCATCTTAATACGTCTTCTTGACATATAATGAGCCCTAGAATTGCCACGTCATGTCTCGTAACAAGCATTGTCTTGCATTTTAGAAGAACATATGTGTATGTAATGCTCATTTAGAATATAGTCCTTTTGGTTTCAGTCTAATGGGAGGCTAGTTTCACTGTGATAATTTACATGTCTTCCTACTCCTCTTTGAAAGGATAAAGGTGTCGCGATTGTTGTTATTATGGGGATGAATTATCAACTGAAGTGTATAGACATAATTGTTTGTTTTAGATTCTAGAAATACGCATTGTACTTAAAAGTATAATAGTTAGATTCTTTAAAATGTCCGAATTGTAGGAAGAGCTTTTAAGTAACATTGGGAAACCTTAAAAAAAAATGTTACTTTTACGTTGATTTATTGAACGAAGCGGTAGCGAAAGTCTCCGTTTTAACTCTGACTGAGAAACCAGGTGACCAGATTCTATGATTATATCGTTTTTTTTTGTTGATCCAGTTTTTTTAATATTTTTTTTAATGCGGAAATTGGCATAAGGGACTTAATTGCCAATAGCGTTCATGGCGCTTAAGACCATTGTGAGTTCATTGTGATAATGACTCGGCGAATCAAGTATTTTTCACTTTTACATTTTCTAAGCTTAACGCGAGGTCTAATTCTCACGGAACGACTAGTTTTAAAATTTTCAAGTATACGTAAAACCAGTTTATAAATGTTAGGTACCTACACACCTCAATCAACTGGTTGTCATTCTTATTCTAACAAATAGCTTTGTCCCTACAACTCTTAAACGGTCAGCAATGCGCATGTAACATGTCTGGAGTTGCAGGCATCCATAGCTTACGGTGACCGCTTACCATTAGGTGGAGCGAATGCTTGTTTGCCATCGACGAGGCAGTGCTTACCGCTTACCATGCCTTTGTAACATCGACTTTAAGGTACGGAATAATATTTTGGGATAACTCTACGGACCGGGAACTGGCATTTCGAGCGCAAAAAGTGTGTAAGATATTTGTGTGGAGAACGGAGAAAGAATTTGAAGAACCCTGTAAGCCTTATCTTCAAAATCTTAAGATCCTAACACTTCCTAGTCTATACTAGGTGTTCACGAGGAAATTGAAAGATTTTAACCACGCCTATCTGAGGCCAAAAGAAGGAAAAAATGTAATAAGAGAGTAGGTCAAATTCGCAAAAAAAAAAAAAATTTAAATGTATTTGTACATAAAAAGTAAATGTTATTGGTAAACTTGTCACTTAAAATGGACTTTTACTTTTTTTCGTAAAACCTAGTTTTTGCAGTGTTACGACTTGTCACTTTTTGACATCTATCAATAAGGATACTTAGACTACGTCCCATAGTGGCAACATCGCCATCAAAAATGCGTTTTGCACTATGTAACAATAAAAACTTTTTTTTTTAAATTGGTATCAACTCTGAAACTAGGAGAATTACAGAAAAGTTTATAGGACATTTTAGCGTTTCAATATGATTAGGGATATGCTGTTAAAATTATTCGGTTTCCTCATGTTACACCGTGTATATACATGACAATATATGAAAAGTGTGTTTTTGTGAAGTGTATGTGTGTGTTGTGAGCTTTAAAAGCTCACGACAACGGGGTAAAATATTACATTCAGTTATACCCAAGACAATGTTATTTAAAAAAAATGGTCGGAATAGGCCCCAGAATATTGAATAAAATATCACAAAACATCCAAATAATTACAGCTTAAAAATGCCTTAAACTGTTGTTAATTCAAAAGAGTTACTACTCTATAAAATAATTTTTAGATGATAATGGCTTGTAAATATGTACAGATATGTAAATATGTACAAATATGTACATACATTTATATTTTGACATGCATGCCGTAAGGCGCCACATAGTGAAACTCACTGATCTACACCTAGGTACACCTATGTTGGACAAATAAATAATTTTGTATTTGTATTTGTATTATGCCCTCAAACATCCAAGGAAAGAGCGTACTCCCATCTTAAAGGCCGGCAACGCACTTAAAGCCCCTCTGGTGTCGCGGGTGTCCACGGGCGGCGGTTATAATATTGCTTATCATCAGGCGATTGGACTGCGTCGAAATATCGGGAGCTCAAAAACAATACAAAAGGTAATCACGGTCCATATCCCGGTCAATATAAGTCTAGATTGGTTTGCTCGTTTGCCTCCTAGATCATAAAAAAACTGAAATAAGATATAATAATCAATATCGAACGCAGAGTTCCCGTCTCACTGGTCGGCCCACGCCACACTGTCTGCCCAGTCTTGGAATTCAATGGTTTGATTTATTTTTATTATAAGCGTTATTAAATATACGTTCCGTTCGTGAATGGGGTCACGGTCACGGCTATGGGTTTATTGACAGGGACCTCAAATATTAAGATGTATGCTGGCAATGCTTATGAGTTATTCGACAATTACGGACTTTTACGGAATTAAAGGATGTCTAATATTTAATTATTTCCTCGAAAAGAATGAAGAACCATATAAATTCTATCATCATATCATAACATTCAAATAACATATACGAGTATGTAATATACTGGTAGAAATTGATACAATGTAATTTAAGCGAGTAGAAATTTTACATACAGAAGTTTAGCATACCAGTAATTCAAATGGGAACGTAACTTTGATTGTATGGGAGCGGCCTTTTGGCTTCGTACGACTCCTAAAGCAACCGTCTTTTGTTTCCAGCCTCCATGTAGGTACTGATAAATCGAATGCACCTTGCTGCAGGCGCGGTGAGGAATCCGCCACGTCATGCGAGCCGCTTCGCCGGACGCACCAGGATGGCGAAATTAAACATGTGAGAGAAACTATTTTGTAATGGAATAGTTTTTGTTCTATCGATAGCCAGGTGATATGAGTACGTGTTCAATTTTCTACTCCCTACATCCTCCTCAAAGTTCCTAACATGCAAGGTGTCATCATTAGACCCAAAATCTATTTTGGCATTGGTAATTCATGGCATAGTCTATCAGATCTCCCGCTAAATATCTCTCATCATTAGTCAAACAAGAGTATGAGAAACGTCAAAAAAGTAGATTACGTAACCATTAACCTTTTACCGAGCTAAACTAAAAACGAATGTCCGACGATCATAAATATCGCCGAGAAACAATAAAAAGTCGTCTGACTAATAACTATACCATCCGAGCGGGTCGTATCGGGGCAAGCATCAGTACCTGTATCGTATTACACATAAAATATTTATTATTTATTGTGTATAATTAATAAAAACACACGGGAGCCACAAAAACAAGTAGCCCAACAGGAAGACGCTATAACTCAATCGGCGTACGGTTTACGCCGCGATTTGTACGCGTCGCGATTCGATCTTGTCGTCTGTGCACAATATAAACACTTTGTTTCGCTCGCGGTAGCTTAATGTCTTAAACATGATACGTTACCCGTGCCTACCGCGGTTACGTAGAACCCGTTTGCTGGGAGGCTTGTCGCGTATAAAAAGCTGCCTCGCGATCTAGGATTGGATACAGTGTTTCGATTGTAAGCTACCAAGATTAATCAAACAATATAGGTTCCTACTTTAAAAAAATACAAAGAATTTATAGAGTACCTACCTAATGTCAGATAAACGCCCTAGTGCTCGTGCTAATATAACCAATAGATGACAATGTGCTGTCAATGTCATCTCTGTTAACAATAACTTAAGTTTAATGGTTATAATTGGGACACTGACGAGTACCCGGACCGGACGTCTACCTTATTAAGTTATTAATAATACTAGAAAAGAAATATGTATAATTAAATTACGCACTACCTACTACCAAATTCAGAACAACGAGTAATTTTGTAGACTTCTTCATGGATTTTAGTTGAACATTGCAAAATATTGAGCCGTATTCGAGTGCCAAAGTAAGAAACAACTCCGCAAATCAACTTAATCAGGTGGGTGTAGCATTTCTCGAAGTATTTAAAATAAAGGACAGCCCGCAACACAATAATCGCTGTTTATTCGCTTGACAGAAAACTTGTGGCGTAGTTAAGGCATCCTCACACGGCGTGGGCTTGAAATACGAGGGTTGTATGTGTGGAAGGACTTTAATAAAGTTCTCGTGGAAACGCAACAATGAGGCAGTGGTCGCAGTAACTTAATCTAAGAGAATGAATCTGCAAATAAAATCTACTACGAATGGAAGTTTAATCTTGGCGAGCTTGAGTTAGTGGCGTTTTTCGCGTGCTTTTTGTTTTCTTTAGTGGCGCATTGTGTGTGGTTGATTACGTTGTCTTATCCTAAATGATACAGTGTTTGTATGGATTTTTCTTATGAGTTTTTAGCAGCAATTCACATTTTTATCTCAATTACAGCATGTTTGCGTTTCTGTAAGATTCAACAATTGTATTATTCGTTTAAGGGTGAAGCCAGACGAGCGTAACTTTTTGAGTTGTGCGTCGCGTAATTTCGGTTGCGTAATTTCAAAGACATTTGGTTTCATACAAAACTACATACTGTTTTGTTCACACGGTGTCGCAAAATGAGTTGTCTGCCGACTACAAATTTTGCTGTGCTGTTGATTACGTGACCGAAATTATGCGACTCAAAAAATTACGTTCGTCTGGCTTCACCCTTAATAGGATGTTGGTGGTGTTTCGTCTTTCAAAAGTGTTTGCTGTAATATACTCGTAATTTAATTTAAACTACCAATTACTAATAGACTAGATATCAATATCATACGGCAATGCTACTTTAAGTAGGTATTATTACATAACATAATGCTTTATATAATTTACTTTTCTCAAACATGAGTAAGTATTACCTACTTGATATATATTATATCAAAGGCGTAGGAAACTGACAAATTGTCAGTATTGTAACGCCCATTACGCTAATAACCTCATGTTTAAGTGCGTAATCTTTTCATTTCTCGCTATCATCATTTCAAGTACCTACGTCAATCAATCGATGGAAATTAGTAGGCATGATGATTCAGTTCGGAGACTACTTACTATCGCGATTCGGAACTTCTTTCAACACAGACCCACTTATGTGATTAAGTAAACTGTAATATAATAAAGTAGGTACTTAGGTCTATTAATGCCTGAATTGTACCTCAATAAACTATTATCAGACCTCTTTTTCTGTAGGTATCAGTTCTTGAAGTAGCTCTTACGGTAACGGTAAAAATAATATACTTAGACTCAAAAGTTATGTAAGTTTTGCTGTTTTTGTTGATTACGATGATATAGGACAGGATGTCCTTAAAATCAACGCCAAGACTTAAAGGGCTTATAGAACAGCTGATGGGCTACAAGATTAAGCAAATTTATCCTTAATGAAAATCTCATTTTTTTGAGATATCGGCACTTTTATATGAATCCTAAATAAAAGGTATACAAAAGTGCCGATATCTCAAAAACTATGAGATTTTCATTAAGGATTATTTTGCTTTATCTTGTAGCGCATCGGCTGTTCTATAAGCCCTTTAAGTCTTGGCGTTGGTTTTAGGGACACCCGATATACTCATACTCATTTATTCATAATATTCTTAAAATATTACATGTCAAACATCAGAATATAAATTATTATCATCACATAATTGATAATGAAAACAAATTATGTCTAGAATTAAAATTACAATAAATCATTATGTTCAGTAAATTAAAAATACATTATAAATAATTATGTCAAGATTAAAATATCATGTCATGTTAGTAGTTAGTACATAGGTCGGGCATGTCGAATAATTGCATTACAGTATAAAAAGTTTTATCAATTAGCCATTTTTTAAGTTTGTTAATAAACATAGTCGTACTGTCTAATATTTTGATGTCATTAGGCAGCGCGTTATAAATCTTAGGACCTAAGACATGCATGGTCTTTGAAGACTTGCTACTAAGGAACTACAGACTACTGTGGGGTGCTGATAGTAGTCGTTCCTTGTTTCCTAAACGAGTGCGTGTGGGTTTGTTGGTAACAAAAGTGTGTTTATGTGTGTGTACGTGTTTAGCTATGTTAAATATAAATTGTGAGGGTAATATGAGTATCTTTATGTCTGCGAATAAATGTTTGGCTGACGTACCTGTTGGAGCTCTAGCTATTATTCTTAGGGCACGTTTCTGAAGTACGAAAACTCGATGCCACTCTGCCGCTGTGAATAGTAATAAATGTGAATAGTAGAAATATAATTAAGTGAATAGTAGAAATATAATTAAGTAAATAAATATACCAGTTATTGTATTTGTTATATTAGCAGCGGTTCTCAAACTTTTTTGGCGACGGAACCATTTTGGAAAGCGAAATATTTGAGTTCCAAATAAAAAAAAAATCGTTTGTCACTATTTAACTGTAGGCCAGAGATATAGAAGAGCAGGTTATTAATTTGTTTTCGCTTCTCTCGCGGAGCCCCAACAGAGGTTTTGCGGAGCCCTAGGGGTCCGCGGAGCACGCTTTGAGAATGGCTGCATTAGGTACCTGTTACCTGTACCTACTGTTTAATTTAGAAATTGCAATGTCTGTTACTGTTAGAAAATCTTTTAGATTCTATAGTTATTTGTTCAAAATATGTATAAAACAAGATTTAAAAAAAAAAATGAATGGATTATACAATTTCTACTCGCATCTACAATTCAATTTCGATAGACGATTGTACACGTCTAAACACGTCGTAGCATTAAACTTTTTAAACAGTCAAATAAAGCAAATTCGAAAAAAATGAAATCTGGTAATGAGAAAAGTTTCATAAGTTATAAAAACAGTACCTAACAGATTCATAACCAAAATAAGTTACTAAAAATATTAACAGTTATGTATAAGGTACAAGGGTGGAATATTTTTTGCGAAGTTCCTGTTGTGTTATGAGCTTTTCTGGGATACGAAAGTTTTTATCTAAAAATACTTCTTGTTATAGGCATGAGTAACTTTTTCTTTTTTTTATATGAAAGATAAATGCATATTTATAGAAAGGCACAATTTCATCGCCACCAAAGACTAAGATTTTTATCGTCACAAAAGATCTTTAGATCCAATTCGCTAAAAATCAAATCTCGTAATGAGAAAAGTTTCATAACTTACAAAAACAGTAACAGATTCATAACCAAAATAAGTTACTAAAAATATTACAACACCGCCAAATATTTTTAGACCATTGAAAAATTATATAAGAATCTGTTTTGGTGTTTGCGGCGCCCTTTCGGTGACCCAATTCTCTTAAGAAGTATTAATAACGGATTGCGGTATTTTGGGTAACATGTATTATGTAATTATACGTAATAGCAGTTATAAGGTACAAGGGTGGAATCATTTTTGCGAAGTTCCTGTTGTGTTATGAGTAGTCTAAAAATACTTCTTTTTAATTAATTCTTGTTATAGGCATGAGTAACTTTTCTTTTTTTTCTTTGAAATAAAGAGTTTTATATAATTTTAATAACAAAACTTCCGTGAGACACAGACATATTAAATATATTAATATTAATAACGGGTCATATGTATTTTAAGTCGAAAAACGCTCGGCATGTTTCAGTTTTATATATTTAACATTTAAAGCTTTCGCGTTTTGAACACATAGAAGAATCACATTTGAGTACACAGTCTATTGCGAATTTATTTGTTACCTTTATGTACTGACGTTTCGACACAGGTTTCACTGGTCGTGGTCGCGACCGCGACTAACCGGGCTAACTGACGTCCCAGCAAAATGTCAACACAGAGATTTGTGTGGCACCAAATATAATGACCACCAAAAAATACTCTGGTACCCTAAATAAAGAAATCGCTTTCACCAAAAACTAAACACCAAATAAATAAGGTCTAAAATTACAAAACTACCACCTGTTTAAATCACGACTGCATTTTAAATTGTATTCAAACACCAAAAATAATGAATGATCACCAAATATAATTAATGATCACCAAATCTTGAAGAGCAAATTAATGCGATATTTTCACTTAAATAAACCACTATGATTACCAAAAAATGTATACATATTACCAAATAAAGTAAAATGATGCCAAAATTACTAGCCCCTCCCGCTCAATCCCCCGTACACCGCACCGCACGCGCTGCGCTCGCCTGACCCAATCCTCAATTCAGTTACGCGCCACTCTTACTACAAATAAAATATATTATATTCTATTCTATTCTTACAGAAAAGAAATGCTACTAGAGATGTGGGTAAGGTTAGGTTAGAACTGCGATCCTCACAAAACCGAACTGCTATCAGATAAGTGGGTTAGGTTAGGTTAGAACTGAGATCCTCACAGAATCGAACTGCTACCAGATAAGTGGGTTAGGTTAGAACTGCGACCGCACGCGCCGCGCTCGCCTGACCCAATCCTTAATTCAGTCAAGCGCCACGCTTACATAAAAGAAATGCTACTAGAGAAGTGGATAAGGTTAGGTTAGAACTGCGATCGTCACAGAAACGAAATGCTCTTATAAAAGTGATTTAGGTTAGGTTAGAACTGCGACCCTTACAGAAACGAAGTGCTACAAGAAAAGTAGGTTAGGTTAGGTTAGAACTGCGACCCTTACAGAAACGAAATGCTACTATAAAATTGGGTTATGTTAGATTAGAACTGCTTCCCTTACAGAAACGAAATGCTACAAAAAAGTGGGTTAGGTTAGAACTGCGACCCTTATAGAAACGAAGTGCTACAAGAAAAGTGGGTTAGGTTAGGTTAGAACTAAGACCCTTACAGAAACGAAATGCTATAAGAAAAGTGGGTTAGGTTAGAACTGCGACCCTTACAGAAACGAAATGCTACTAGAAAAGTGGGTTAGGTTAGAACTGCGACCCTTACAGAAACGAAATGCTACTAGAAAAGTGGGTTAGGTTAGAACTGCGACCCTTACAGAAACGAAATGCTACTAGAAAAAAGTGATGAAGTGGATTAATTAATTTAATGGAATAACAAGATGATAAATATTTGCACATTTTTAACCGACTTCAAGTAATTTGCTTAAATAGGATAGCAAAATTAAAAAAAATTGGTTATAATTTCACATTAAAATGGAGGTCTAATTTTGGTAATCATTTACAATTGTTGGGTGTACAATGATTAGTTTGGAGTCATTTGCTTTAGTAGGATAACAAGATTTAAAAAATTGGTTATAATTTCACATTAAAATGGAGTTCCAAGTTTGGTGATCGTTTACAATTTTTGGGTTAAAAATGATTATTTTGGTGTTATTTGTTTTAAAAGGATAAAAATATGATACAAATTTGGGAATCATTTCTCATTAAATAGGAGTTCTTATTTTGGTGATCATTCATTATTCTTGGTGGTAAAAACGAATTATTTGGTGTTAAATTATACTAAATCTGGTGATCTGTTAAATACATGCCGATTTGTGTGACTATCCGACGAAAAGTGTATGAAAAAGTTTGGGGTAGACATCACATTTTCAAACCACCCACTACACATAAATGTTAATTATTGTCAATAGTCCAACACGTAACACTCACAAGCACAACATCCACGCACTGGCCCCCAAGTTGCCGATAAGTTAAATCCATTTTCCCTATTAAAATTTCTGGGGTGTTTCTTGATTTCAATGGCTTCTCGCAGTGCAAAAACCTGTGTCGAAATTTCGGTAAATAAAGGTACCAAAATAAATTCGCGATAGACCCGATTGTAAATGTGATTTAATAAAGGGTTATATAATTAGTTATATAACTCCTAACTGCGACATCTGTGGATCAGTAGAAGATGTCTATCACATTCTAGTAGTGTAGTAGAAATCGCGCCCTTAGGGAGGCGCTCATAACTTCAGCCAATCTTCAGCCAATCCATATGACATCGGTGCCTTCATACACATTCTTGGTAACCCAACATCGGACACGGCACAAACAGTGTATAGATTGGCTGAAGTTATGCTTTTAAATATTCACTTAAGCATATGGATTTTGTGGTTGTAAGTTCTGAAACTATAAGAAGCGGACTTAATAGGGCCGATACGTACAACAGTATAAAAGTCCTGCAAAAAATAATATTGTCTTCGGTTACCGCGATAGTTACTCATGAAATAAAACTATGAAAACGGATTATATCGCGTATATTGAATTTATAATACATCCCGACGTTTCGAACTCTTTACAGCGTTCGTGGTCAACGGGTGACGTCGGGATGTATTATAAATTCAATATACGCGATATAATCCGTTTTCATAGTTTTATTTCAAAAAAATAGATTTTAAAGATAAATACATATTTATAGTCTAGGCATAATTTTATAGTCACCAAAGGCTAAGAGACGTTTAGGTACGATGTCGCCGTGGAACGCGCAAGTAGCGCCACCCTGTCACATACATTAGTGTCTTCTACACTTGGTTAGTATGGACAAGTCAAAATTACGACCTATTCGTTTCTAGAAAACAATAGTAGATTGTTAACCAAGGGTTGAAAGGCACCCATTTCTGTCGAGGCAGTTTGGAATAGTTTAGTTCGAGACGGAAATGGTAACTTTCACCCGAGTTAAACACTACTTTTCATATCGAATGCGAGGAAACTAAACAAGACAAGGCAATTTTGCAAAATCAGTAATTAAAGTACCTAATAGACCTACGGCCATGATTTTTTTCCTAAGGACTTACTTGCAATCGAAGACTTTTCATGTGTTAAGATAAACAACCCCGAGAAAAAAATATTTAGATTGCAATATTTACGAAAACACACATATTTTAACAAAATGCAGTAATTTTTAAATGATTTGTTCATTATAGTATTAAAACTATCAAAATCAGCGGGATTGCCTCATACTTTGAATTTTTTTACTTTTTCGTTCTATAACTCCCAATAGTCAATGCCATCCCAACAATTTATTTATTTATTTTTATTTAGTCAACATAATAAAAGTATTTAAAATAATGTAAATATAAAATTACAATTGAATGAATAAAATAAACAATTTTTAACTAACATTTTATTTTATTTTCATGAATACAGTGCTAAATAACTTTAATAAACCGGCCCAGTGCGAGTCGGACTCGCGCACCGAGGCTTCCGTACTTTTTAGTTTTTATTGTTATAGCGGCAACAGAAATACATCATCTGTGAAAATTTCAACTGTCTAGCTATCACGGTTTATGAGATACAGGCTCGTGACAGACAGACAGACGGAGAGCGGAGTCTTAGTAATAGGGTCCCGTTTTTACCCTTTGGGTACGGGACCCTAAAAACCCATTTAATATCGTACAAACGGTTAACTGTCGCTGTATAAGATTCTGTCTTTGCTCATTTACGCAAGTATAAGGTTAAAAAAATATATTTTTGGTGTATTCCTTTTGTTTCCCGCCTTATGAAATCGAGTAAATACAATTCAACAAAATAAATCAAGAATAATTTATTTTAACAATTTACATATATCATTTTTGATAAAAACGATTCAATGCGGGATTAGTAAAATTAGAACAATTACCAATTGTTCCAGGCGGGGAAATTAAGACACTATTTTTCAATTTTGTTTCCACTCAGTAGCTTGTGGGACCGCAGAGGAGTACACCACTTTTCTGCACCAGAGCAGAAACGTATCACTTTCTGCGCACGTTTTTTAGAACAACAACGACCCACTTTCAGAGCATGAGATATGAAAAGTACCTATCGATTTTTGGAAACGAGAAAACGTTATGTCTTGGAAATACAACACAAAGTAACCCGTTTTTATTGCTCTTTTGGTTTAGACAAGGAATGTGTGTCCCGTCGTGCATTATTTTGACACATTCCTGTACTATCCAAAAAAATCTGCCTCAAAAATGATTTCAGAGAACCTGTTACCTTATGACAAAAATTTAACTTTTGCCGTAAATTCGGTCTCATTTACTATTGCTGGATACAATAAAAAGCGTCGCAGGCACATAAATCTCGTCCGGCAGTGGGCCGGCGATAAATAACGAGGCTTAACCGGCTACCGGAGTGCTAAGGCTTCGTAACTGCATATATTTATGTACCATAGTTGATTTAATTCACAAAACGGGATACAGTAGCACATCTTCCAACAAAAATGTTCGCGCGGGCCACGCACTTAAAACAAGTTGTACAACTACACTGACATAACTATCCTGGTATAGCCTGGATTAATAGGGACGAATATTCATATGGAGGCCGAGATTTAAATGTAAGTTCAGAGATGTTTACTTACTCTTGCTGTGTAAATATTTACTATATTTATCACACTTAACCTGTACATTTGGATAAACAACCCAATTTTATAAATATTTCATAATATATATTAATAACTCTTTAACCGTAAAACAAATGAAGTCGCGTGAATCCAATGGCTTGGCTTTAAATCTTTTAAATAATAGGGTGGCCGAACAGGCTTTAGGTTAGTTTTCGTTCATGTCGTCTTGGATATACCTAGTATATTTGGTATCTGTGCATTCAGTATGATGTCTTGAACAAAAATATATGAGATGACAAGCGCGAAAGTGGTGGGGGTAGTAGTTGGTGCAGTCATAACGTCGGCAGTGCAAAGTTTTTACTTTTTTCTTTTAAACATACCATGTGGGGTACCAAATGAAAGGGCTCTGAGTAAATAACAAATTATTATAAAACATTCAAAAATTTCACAAGCCAGAGTTGACTGAATTGCTCGAAATTGAAAATGACTGAATGGATATTCCAAATTTTAATGTATACATAATGTCCAAAAAAATTAACCAGATATATAAAAAAAGTACATCAAGTTGAAAAACAATATAATTTTCGATAAACATTAAACTGCAGCTATTATTAAAACAAACAAAAACCCGACTGTTTACATATATTATTGAAATGGTCTTTTCACTAGCTTTCATTTAGTACAATTGGTACCCATATTGTTATAGTAAGAAAATCCCCCTTTTTTATTCCCGGCCGCCATTTTCAAAATTTATATATATAAAAATATATATATATATTCGTAAAATATACAGGTGTTTATAAGTAAGGGATAGTGCTGCCCAGTAAGCAAAATTTGCCTGTGTTGGGCAACACCGCTCTTCCTTAATTAACAGATTGTTACACGAAAATTTTTAAGTAGTTTAATTAATATAACATGTATACAATTAAAATCATATATAACATTTGTTTTTAGAACTAAGTGAATAACTGGGTTGTTGTAGGAATAAAAAAAGGAGTAAAGGAGCCAGTAATTTTGTGTGTGTGTGTGTGTGCGCGTGTGTGTGAGAGCGTTTGTGTGCGTATGTATGTATGTATTTAGTAAGTTGATGTGTGAATCTCTAGTAACATATAGTATTTTGTATTTTATTTTTGTAAGTCTTCTATTTCCTCGTAGCTTTTTGATTTTAACCATTTTGTAATTGTTGATTTGCAATCGTAGTATAGTTTTGGGTACATGTTTAGGCACCTATTGACTTTGTTGTAAATGTGACTAGACTTCACATTGTATTGTGAGCGCGCAAACTTGGTTTTAGTTTTAGTTATATTAGCAACGTTTTTTATTGTCCTCCTGAAGTCATAGTCGGCACTGTAAGAAAGGGTTTTATGTTTTTTTAGTCATTAAAAAAACATAAAACCCTTCATAGTTTCCTTATTGATAATAGGTCGCTTAGTTGGTACAATGATTCTGTGGGGAAACGGATCTTTTTAAAATACATTGTTTTTAAGAGTGCACGCTGAGCTCTTTCCAGGATAATAAGTCGCGTTTTAGCCGCCCCACCCCAGACAGGTATACAGTACACCAAGACAGATTGTACCGGGGATGTGTAAATTTCTGTTAGTATATTCCGTTTTTTAGACGGGGTTAGGTTTTAGCAGGTGCTAGTGCTCTACCTGGTACAATATGCCTTAGCGTCCTGAAAATCCAGTGCAGCTTACGGACCCTACAGATTAGTTGATCAATGTGAGCGTACCAATCTAGATGCTCGTCCAAGGTGATTTCTAGGTATTTAATTTTTGATACTTTTTCAATGATCGGGCAGCTACAATTATTTAGATTCGTTCTGTCACAAGTATGAATTTTTAGATCTACATCAAAGTTGGGTTGGGTGGAATTCGAGATGCTGAAACACATGTATTTTGTTTTGTCTGTGTTTAGCGTTAGCCGATTTAGTTGCAACCATCTAGAAATCTGAGCTAGACCCTTTTCAGCACTGGTTTTTGCTTCCATCCAGGTTTTACCAGAGAAGACTATGGCTGTATCGTCAGCATATGAGAAGACTTTAGCATTTGTTATTGCCATGTCACAGAGATCGTTTATGTAAGCCAAGAACAGTGTTGGTCCCAAGACACTACCCTGCGGAACTCCGTACGATACATATTCATCGTTGCTTACATGCACACCCAGCTTAACTCGTTGCTTCCTGTCCGAAAGGTAACTTTTAAATAAGGACAGAGCAGTTCCCCTAACCCCCATCTTTTCAAGTTTTGAATAAGGATAGGGATAGAAACGGTGTCAAAAGCCTTTTTTAGGTCTAGAAAGACTGCCAAGCATTTATTCTTATCATTTATGTTATCTACAACTACCGAAGTGAGAGCTGTTATAGTGTCTTCTGTCGATTTCCCCTGCCTAAAGCTAAACTGCGATTCTGATAAAAGATTATATTTTGTAAAAAAGCTTAGCAGTCTAGCATTAAAAACTTTTTCAAGGATCTTCGACACTGCAGGCAAAACAGATATTGGCCTATAATTGCTGACATCGCCTCTATCCCCACTCTTATAAACAGGAGTGATTAGTGATTTTTTTAGCGAATTAGGGAAAATTCCTGAGTTGATACACAGGTTTATGAGGTGTGTTATGACTGGAACTATTTCTTTAGCTGCATATTTTAGAAACTTTGTTGACACATTGTCCCAGCCAGGGGCGCTACTGGATTTCAGACTGGACAGAGTGTTAAAGACTTCATCCTGGCTTACGGATAATAGAACCAAAGAACTGGGTTGAACAGGTAGGCTATTTATATATGCGTTTAAATTGTCTTGAGGATCAGGGCTAATTTTTAGCTAATATAGCCTATGTAACTAACACAATTTTGACAAATTCAATTTGAAGAGAAGGGTAGGGTAGGTAATAAGGATGCATGCGGCAGACGTGACCCGCCCAGTCCCACTTCAGTCTAGCGGTCTTCTCCCCCACGTCAGCTATGCCTATGCCTGTTTTGGAGCGCAATGTAATGTTTCGGATGCGATCCGTCCTTGTGACACCTAGAATACTGCAATACTGCGCTCCATTGCTCGCTCGCGGTATTGCACTCCAGTTCTTAAATATATGATAAATTAAAATAAAACAGCGTAAATGTAATGACACTAATGACTGAAAAAAAATCGAACAACAAGACGCAATAACGAAAAAATGCTTATGACAATTATGATAGACAATAGAAAAGATTTAGAATATGACACTATACCACGATGATATAATGTAATTGCGTCTCTATATCTTACGTAATAGCAATAAAAAAGCCAATGAAACCGAAGCCCACAAGTTAAACGGCCGAACATTTTACTTAAAATATATTAAATGTTAGAATTTCCTTCCTGTCCAATAAAGCGCGCGCAGGAAGCCGGCAGGTCATAAGTTTAACAAATAAAATAATTCTCGGGTAAAATACACACACTAATGTGACTAATATTATAATATCTCGAGTCCAGGATATCTACTAGCAACGCCGGAAGATTTAGGTGCGGTTCGGGTTTTTCAATGCCGAAGGTAACCAGGAAATTTCTCAACAACTAGTGACGTAGGGTCTACGGGAATAACGTAATTGTTATTTCGCAGTAAATGTTGTTTGGTACGTTCTTGATATTGATATTTAATGTATTTTGAATTATATATTAGTACATATACATAAGTTTTTCAACGTAGGTATGTTCTTCGCTCAAGTACTATTATAGTTATAGGTAAGGAAATCTTAACGGTACGTACTTATCAGCCAGTCTCATGAAATCAGACAAGATAAACATTATAATTATTATTTATTTGGAAGAGAAAGATTAAGCAGGTTCATATAGCTTTCTTAAAAATGCCCTTACGCATACCACTCGGGCGCGGGGACGAACCCGAGTGGTTATGTGGGACTCCTTGTTTTGGGCTAATGGGACCCCAATTCTACCAACTAAACAACCCTCCCGTCTGCCGCCATTGTGCTGTAGCGATGGGCTGTAGCAACGCTCGCGCTTTACTTCTACAGCACCACCAGCACCAGTCCGTGTTTGCGGACCACCGCCTCCGGAGGCCACCTAGTTTTCTTTGCGACCGTATCCAGTAGGTACGATCGCCCTCTCAGGGACCACGTGTGTGATGGATGGCAGGCGACCCCGTGCCTGTCATCCTGAGGTCAACCTACGGAGGCAGGCGATTTTTTTGGGAACTTAATGAAAAAAAAAAAATTATCTGTGTCTGACCGTTTAGTTTTTGTGCGTCTATTGTTGCCGATTTTGTATGCTAGGCGTCTGTTTACGGCGCATTTATTTGGCCGTTTTTAGCGCTGTTTGAAGTAACCTAGTTCTTATGAAAACAAGAATACCTACGTACGAATAAACGTACAGACAGATACTGGTAATATTGAACTCTAATAAAAAAAAAATCATCTAGAGAGGAAAATGTCGAGAACATTGAAAATTACAACAGTTTTATTATTATTAAATTTGTGGACGAAAATATGAAAAGTATCACAATAGGGAAGCCTCCTCTACTTAAAATAAATTATTTCACACCGTGCACAAAATAAAGCACCGGATAATTATTAGAATAACATAGATAGCAGTTATTTTCAAACACAAATTCTATTTAATAAATCGGATAGAAATAAATAGTAGGTGAGTTGACCGTGACGTCACTATACTCGTTTTCATATAAATTATATATTTCTGCGTTTTGACAGTTGTAAAAAAGAAGCAGATTTGACTAGTACCTAGTAAGTAGCCTATTCACACTTCACAGAATAGGTAACTCTACGTGTTTGATCTGCACCATGGTTAGATGTGGCATGCGGCGATCCAGCGCGCGCAGCAGCATCGTAAACCGGGGACCACACGCGGGCGGAGGTGTGAAGGCAGCGCGCGCGCCGCGGGGGCCGGCATAACTCACGGCCAGCGGGGCGCCGGTCATTCATGCCTACCTGGACTAAGGCCATGTAGACACACTGTCTAGGAGTTTTGTTTCATGATAACAAGGTAAAATGTAGGTACTAATCTCAATATGACGATGATTGATAAAAACTATCCTAGGTCCTTTACCGGGCCTCAAATCAGTCAAATCTATCTATCTATCTCCATACAAAGTGACGACTGTCATTGCCGTTATAATTTTGTGCTAAACCAACGCCCTACTGAGTACTGAGGTAAGCGAGCAGACATAATGGTGTCCGGAAAAGTTTTGATTTAAAATTGTTGCAAAAACTACGGAGTCCACTCCTGACGGAGCTTTATCCATTACTGTTTAATTTTGTATTAGAGATATAAGATATTGTTGAATTGTCGGCCAAGAAGATATTGTTGTTAATAATTCATGACATCTTTCTATCCTAAATTCTATATTAAAGCCTGTTGCCTGAAATTCAGACGCGGATTTGATACGAGTATGTTTTATATCTGTGATTCAAACGTGACCCATTTCATCCTTTTATTTTACAAGAGGGATTATAGACCCCACCTACAAATTCGGATTGTACAATTAGCATACTTTTGAATTTCTTTGTACATGTATTATGCAGGATTCCTCACACTGTTATTATCTTTTACCGAAAAACAATGGTAAATATCAATCGATATTTCGCATATAAATTCCTAGCGTTTGAACTTACAACCTTCGATGGCTTCTGATCTCTTAACCGCTCTTATACTAAAGAGAATCTGCAGCTATAAACTTATATCAGGACATCAGTATTTACACATAAAACCAATAAAAGCAGCTTACAGGTAATTACATAGTATTCTAAATTAGACTAATATATGCTAGCACTAATTGTACTACTCGTATCTAAAAGCGTTTGACTTTGATTCAGAAATTACTATAGCCCAGAGTTAACAATCTGATGTAATAGCAGGTCACTAGTCTGACAAGAAAATGTAGAATTTAAAAGTGTCAAGACTGTAGTGTCGTCCCTTTCAAATCAATCTAAGAAACGGGACGACATTACAGTATTGCCACTTTTTAATTTCTACAATTTCTCGTCGGACTATACCTACGGATAATTAATTTGTCCGGGATCATCATAAGTGCATTCTGTAAGTATTGAGATGAAATAGTAACGACAGTCATTAGCTGTGCCTACTTGGCTAAGTCTTACCACTTGTTAAAACAACCAACGATCATTCATAATGAAGAGGATCAAATTCAAAAATAAAATACCGACGAACCCCCAAATTAACGTATACCGCTGAACCGGAACAGACTGTACGTAATCATGGAGTGAACAAACTTTACCAAACATAATGCATGGGCCGGGAAGTCTAATGACATATCTCTAATTCGACCACGCGCGGGGCGTCCACCAATTTACCTGTTAAAGAATAGACATAACCCGTTATTTAAGTATCGGTAGCGGCTAGCGTGCATCATTATTGTAATTTGATTTCCTTCACGATCGCGCCGACCGTGCACCATTTGGCGCTAATACGACCGACCGGCTCATCGCCGAAAACGCGAGCAATTTTACCAAAAAAAGAACACCCGTAACTTTACATGACTCTGACTTAACTGATCCGAGGTGAGCATCGTACAATTGCTAATGCATAGCTTATTACCATAATTCGTGGCATTTAAATTTGCGAAGTTTACGTGAGAAGTTCGCTTCGAGAGGCATAAAGTTTTGACTTTGAAGATAACGAGGAAAGAAATTATGGAGTATTAAAATACAAAGTAATGTACTTACAAATTAGCAGTAAAGGGTTTCAAATGAATTCGTTTGATTTCGTTTCGGAGATGGATGTGCGTGTTGGCGTAGACGGACGGACACACGTCACGGGTAATTACATAAACAATGGCGTTTGATTGTGTCGGATATGGGCCGCAGACCGCAGAAAGCAGGCGTGGGATGTCCTATGACGAAATAATTACTATTCGGCAAAAAAGTTACGTTAAGTTGACTTGTTGACCCAAATGAAGGAACTAGTTTTTAAAGAACATGTAAAACTAAACTAGAAAATAAATTGATTTTCAGTCAGAGATCAGTTTATAAAAGTAAATGATTGAATTCCGCAATGATGAGTAAGAGTGTACCGTTATGTAAGTGAATTGGGGCGGACCCGGAAGTAACACGGTGGTCATTTTCAAATCAGTTACACACAGTCAAATTGGTGTATTTTTTTGGCATAGTGAATGATAAGTAAGTGGGTAGGTCTATAAACTTTTGAACAAGGGTAATTTTAGGATAAACTATAAAAATTTAATATTTTGCCACCAATACAATAATAAAAGCAAAATCGGCTGAGGGGGTTAAACATGCGAGCGTTTTTGACTTAACAATACGTAAAAACTTGAGTGACCCGTTATTTATATGTTTAATATGATGGGGTTAAGATTAAAGATACTGATATTGCATGATGGTAGCTCTGTTCTATACTGTTAAAAATACACTGTCTGAAAGTTACAATACAACTGCTGCTGCTAATTTAGAATTAAGTGGTGCAGGCAACACATTATGAAATTACATACTGACAATCTTTAACACCATGTGGCCCACCAGTATAATTATCATCAAACGGATCGGATGACTAGTGAGCTCATATGCCACTTTAGTAAAATCAAAAAATTATAACACGCCAACAGTATCGAGCATCGATCAAACCAGCAGAGGGACAACCCATGCCCCCCATATACTGATACCAACATTGCCCAATATTTAAACCGCGCACACAATTAATGCGTTCCCGTCATGCGCGGGCGGCGGAACCCGCGCAGGCGCAGCTTCCGCTTCCGATCTGACACACTCGCTGGCCACACTTGCTGGACCTGCAATTTGCCCGCCGAGCCGAGCGTGACGCCCGCTGCGTCCTTGTAGCTTTGTTGAAGATGAAGTAGTACCAAGGACATTTAAGAGTGGCGGCAAGGCTGGGTCTATACAACCTTTAAGAGGATTTGGGAGTTGAGTTTAGACGATGTTATTCATAAAATTTCCTATCGATAAGCGTTCGAATAAAGGATGCTATGTTGATAAAAATATTTCTCACGTTGTTTATGTCGCACGTTCAAATTTTATTACCCTG